>NW_007253521.1:573460-632016 GCF_000164805.1 Carlito syrichta
AAAAAAAAAAAAAAAAAAAAAAAAAAAAAAAATGTGGTATATATACATAAAGGAATATTACACAGTCATAACGAAGGACAAAATTATGAACTTTACAGCAACTTGGATGGACTTAGAGTCTATAATACTGAGTGATCTGTCCCAGAAACAAAGAACTGAGTATCACATGTTCTCTCTCATAAGCGGACCTTGAACAATTATCATAATACTATAATAAGAAAAGGATTGGCAGTAGTGGGAAACTGCTGGGGGTGGGGAGTGGAATTGACAGTAGTGGGAATCTGCTGGGGGAGAGGGGCATACCTCATCAACAAGGGTACTTGCATAATGAACATTTATATACCTAACCTTGAATTGTACCCCACATCTTTAAAATAAAAATAAAAATAAAATAAAAAAAAGTTCGACTGTCTCGTTCTACTGTTTGTAGATAGCCTAAAACAAATTAGGGAAATGGCATTTCTGGTTCTCATTTACCTCAATTATTCATGTATAAAATTTAGTCAGGGGTTACTAACTTGTATCAGAAGTCTTTTATAAATCTATCCAACCTATTAGGATTTGACACCTTCTACCCTATAATCACTGACCACAGGATAAATTCAAAAGCGATGTGTTTTTTTCTTCTTTAGGGAACTACAGTGCCAGAGTTGGGGTAAGAAAAATACACTCAAATGGGTAATTTATTCTGTTGTAATAAAACAAAAAGTAAGTGTGTGTGTGTGTGTGTGTGTGTGTGTGTGTGTGTGTGTGTTTGTGTGTGTGTGAGAGAGAGAAAGAGAGACAGAGAGAGAAAGCCCTAAGTGCACTTCTGTCATAGATCAGCCCCTCAAAATAGCATCAATCTTCATTTCAAGAAGTACCAAATATCAAGATGCCTGTATCTTTGTGATGTATTGATTACTGCTGAGATCCTCATTTAGGAGATTTGGAGATTGATGCAATTATTCAAATAAGGTAAAAATCTCCCTATGGATAAGAAATAGAGGGGGTTTTGTTTTGGCAAGATTGATCTATACTGAAAGTATATTTTGACTTAACCTTAATCTACATTTAGTTGTTCAGCATTTGTTCTCTGGGTTTGGACATTGACTCTACATCCTGCCAAAGATGCAGCCATTAAAAGAATATCAGGTTATGAAATGGCAGCATAGAGGATCAGGCCCAGAGACCCGGGTGCCATACAGATGGTTTATGCTTCGAGCGCATTCCTGGACATCATTTCCTGTATAGCAGTCATTTGATTTTTCTTCTTCTTCAAGAACTTCTCTGACTCTGTACTACAGGAAAGCAATAACTTGCCTTTATAAAAAAAAAAAAGCTATCCTACACTTTTGATGCTGTTTGCTTGTTTTATTTCTACATGTGTCTTTTGGAAAATATTTAAAAATGGAATTAAACCAATACTATGTGCTAAATATTGTCTAGCTCCTAAATTTATCCCATCAGTGATTTTACAATAAATGTTCTCTTTTGTGAATAGCAAACAAACAGAAAAGCAAAACAGAAATGCTTTCATCAACAAAACTGAAAAAGTTGGTGATAGAATGTTCATGGAGAAATTGCCTCAGTATAAAAATAGCTAACACTTCCTGAGTACTTAGAATGTGTAAGGCATAGTTTTAAGTTTTTACCTGCATAAATTCACTCAATCCTTAGCATACCCCCCATGAAGTCTGGAAAGTAAAATAACTTTTGTGTGGTCACACAGTCAGTCGTGGAAGCCAAGCGGAACAAGGCATGCAGGCCTCTGAACCACACTGATCACAGTATTTTGAAATGAAGGAGGAAAAAAGTTTGGAGAGTTCCCCTGAAAAGACATTGACTTAGATCACAACTTATCTGTGCAAGAATATCTGTATGGGACATTTAGTAATTATCCAAGTAAATTTTCTCTGTTGACAGCAAAGACGTTTAAATCAAATGGAATATTTTGCCCAAATTCACAAGTTGACCAGTGACAAAAGTATGTAACCAATCATGTATAAGTAAATATTAGTAAAAATGGTTATCAATGAATTGGGTTATGAATCAAAAATATTTTAGCTTCCTAAAGCTACTGCCAATATTTCATATAGCCAAAGCCAATGACATTAGACACTCACCATGTTCTGCCTGATTCTCTAAGCTACAAAGTTCACTTCCATTGAATAACTTCAAAGGTCATATTACAACGTAGAGAACGAATAGTTAAAGTTTAATGTGACTAAAATTTGTATAAATTTTTAAAAGTAAAACTCTGTAGTAATAACAGCTGGATATCCCTCAGCTGATTTTTCTTTGACTTTAAGAGTGAATTCTTTCTCTAGGAAGTGGTTTATGAATAAATTGATTAAATGAATGAGATTTAAGACACCAAAAACTAAAAAATGTTGACACTTGGCTTTCAATTAATTAAAGCTATTTGTTGATTTTTAATTATATGCCTCACATTATCCTAGGTACAGAAACTCTTAGCAAAGTTTTCTTCTTTGTGGAAATCACAATCTAACTGAAGAAGAAACAAGAAAAAACAGAGAATAGAAGAAGAAACAAGAAAAATAACGGTTGAATCTGAATGATAATGATGAGTACCATCACTGGTGTGTTGGGAAAACAAGTGGGAAGAATTTAGATAATTAGGACTACCCAGGTAGAAACAGAATGGTTTTCTTGGGGATTAAACCCCTGGGCCTGAGGCATTGGTCAGGAGATTATTTCTGCCCTTGACTTCTGAAAAGAGGCATGGCTAGATTTGGGTCCATGTCCTGAGGCCCTATAGTGCTTTATCTATTTCTGGGTCTAGAAAGAAACATTCCATGAAAGCTGGCTGTACAATCCAATACAGAGTAGGTGTTCAACGTTTGTGGAATTGAAATACCAAATGCCTATTTGTATGTACAGCTTAAATAACATGTATGATTGTTGCTTATGAGAAAGATGCCATAAAAGGCATATTTTTGAATTCATTAGGGGCTTTTGCTAATAGCTGCCATATGTTTCATTTGAACTGCATCCTCAGGAAGTGATTTAACATTTCTGGCAATAAAGCAATTAAATAGGTTTTTCCTGCTGGCCATATGGGTTCGTTGTAACTTCATATTTTCTTCTCTCATTTCTCAATGGAACAAAGGAAAGTCTCCTAATAACTTCCAAATGAATGAAAACATTCATTCATAGTCTTGTGTTGTTCTTCCCTATGATATTCAAATCATAGGATGGCAACCTTTTCTGTGGCTCACATCCATCCTGTCCCCTCATATACTGATTCTCTCTAATAGCTCTTCACATGTAAAGATTTTCTTTAAAGTTGGCCTGTGAAGGTGTTTCACAATTGAATTTTTTTTTAAGCCATTTAAAAGAAAGTCTTTTAGTAAGAGAGGAGGAAACAACTGGCTTTTTCTCAATGAGATCTTTGAAAGCTGTGTGTGGAGCTTAGACTGTATATATGTGTGTTTGTGTGTGTGTGTTTTTTTTACTTTTAATTTTTTTATTTTAAAGATGTGGGGTACAATTCAGGGTTAGGTATACAAATGTTCATTATGCAGGTATCCTTGTTGATGAGGTGTGCCCCCTCACTGTAGATTCCCACCACTGCCAATTCTACATCCCTCCCACCCCTCCCCCGCCAGGCAGTTTCCCGCTACTGCCGATCTTTTTCTTAGAGTATTATGAAATTGTTCAAGGTTCGCTTATGAGTGAGAACATGTGATACTTAGTTCTTTGTCTCTGTGATCGATCGATCAGTATTTTAGACTCTAAGTCCACCCAGGTTGCTGTGAAGTTCACTCTATGAAAAAGATACTTGCACACATATGTTTATTGTAGTATTGTTCACAATAGTAAGAATATGGAACCAACCGTGCTGCCCATAAAAAGAGGACTGGATAAAAAAATATGGTACATATACACGATGGAAAATTACGCATCCATAAAGAAGGACAAAATCATGTTTGTGCTTTTGGACATGAAAGGTAGTTGGAGTAAAGTTGATGTTGACATGCCATGGAAATGTTATAGACATATGTTGATTCTTTTGGTCTGCTGTAAAGATGATTTCCTGCACTGATAGCAGAACCTCATATAAACACTTTGTAGGAACTTATACCAATTGCGCAGAAGCTGCTAACATAAAGAGAAAAGTAAGTAATAAATGTCATATCTGAATTCATTTCAGTACAATGACAATTGAAACATTTTAACTGGGTTAATTTCTACTTGATGATTTTAAGTTAAAAAGAAATATGACTTCGTCTTTAATATGTTATTTTTATTAATATGCCATTTCCCACACCAATATGAAATATTTTTCTCTTAGTTCTTAAGAATCAGAAACATATCAGCATAGGCAACATAGTGAGACTTCGTCTCTACAAAAAACATTAAAACAATTAACCAGGCAGGGTGGTGTGTGCCTGTAGACCCAGCTACATGAGAGGCTGAGGAGGAAGGACCTGAGCCCAGAATGTCAAGGCTGTGGTGAGCCGAGATCCTCCCACTGCACTCCAACCTGGGTGGCAGAAGGAGACCTTGACTCAAACAAACAAACAAACGAACAAAACCCAGGAACATTGAATATTATCATTAAGAAGTCCTTTTGCAGGCCAATCTCTTCAAACAATGAGCAGCTATGATAGCCTGAAAGATTCCACTCCTGAGTTCCATGGAGGGAAATTTTTTTTTTTTATCCTGAATTGCACAAGAGAGCATCAGTATATTTTTTTGCTTTCTCAATAGGCAGTGCTGGTTTTACATGGTTCCTTTTTTTTTTGAGTCGGAGTCTCACTCTGTTGCTCAGGCTGGAAAGCCGTGGCACGCTTCTGGCCACAGCAGCCTTGACTTGCTGGGCTTAGGCGATCCTTCCACCTCAGCATTCCAGTTAGCTGGAACTATAGGCATGCACCACCACAGCCAGCTAATTTTTTGATTTATTGTAGGGACAAGATCTTACCAAGTTGCCCAGGCTGGTCTTGAACCCCTGGGCTCAGGCAATCCTCTCGCCTCAGCCTCCCAAAGTGCTGGAATTACAGGCTGAACCGCCATGCCTGGCCTATATGGTTTCAAATATTAAAGATGTTCACACAGAAGTATCTGAAATCTTCTGTTTTATTCTTCAGGAATTTCCTCCATTTGCCTTTTGAAAAGTGATTTAATTATCAAAGCAATCAGTGACAGAGTAATTTACTCCTTTCTTCTCAAGACACTCACTTTTGTTCCACTAAAAATATATTTTCCAGAAAATTTCAAAATAAGCAATTCTGTTCTTAGAAGTTGCAGGAAAGTGTCCTTTAGTGACGGAATAGCCTTTGTCTCAGATGAGGGCACAAGAACCCATTGTGGGCGCATTGGCAACAGGAAGAGTTTTGGGATTCACAATTTTGGGGAAGACATGAAAGGCAGCATAAAGAAAAGAAAGGACATGGGAATATGGGTTTGTTTTCATCTCTTCTTCACTTAAAGACTCTTTTGAAATCCTTCCCATCTGCAGTACTGTTAGCCAGTCAGTGATTTCAGTCTGCTTTCATTTGAACAAAGAAGTTTATTGAAAAACTGTGTCTGATTGGCAATCTGATATCATCTATTTTGGTTTACAAAGTATTTCTCCAGCTTTGACAGTTACGCTTCTTTCATTAAAAATATAGTCTCTTCGTGAAGGAGGGGGACTTAGAGATCATTCGTTCATGTTTCCCAAACTTCGCTTCTTTGAATACCCCCTTCACAATGTTTATAGTATATGTGCATCATTTATATATATTAGTTATTTAATAATTTTTAAAACCAAATTTAAATAAACTTTCCCTGTTTTACTTGACTTAAATAATAGTAAGTCTAAAGAATAACAATAAAACACATGGGTTTTATTTGTTGGTTATATTATTCATAATGCATACCAAAATAAATAACTACCAAAATTTCAAATGTTTACCTCTCTGTCAGCCAATGTACCATCAGTAGTGTATGTACTATACTTTGCAAAATACTGATTTCGTTCTTTCCGTGTTTTCCCTAAGAGAATGTTGAGACTTGGACAGGTTAAGTGACTTGCCTAATGCTACAGGGCTTAAGGAGGCCAAATGGAAGCTGAACTATACTCTGGGTCTCATAGCACTATCTACCATTATTCATAAGACGATGAAGTCAAAAGGCCATTGTGGCTACACCAACCAACTTAAGTTAGTTTCTGAACTAGATAATGAAAAACAACGAAAATCCAGTTTCAGAAAGAAGTGCTGATGTGCTGGTAGAAGGACTGTCTTCCAGGAACACATCTATAACCAAAGCTAAATAAATGACATGCATAATTGTCTGAGAAATGTAATTTGTGCTGTACAGCCTCTTAATTCCAAAAACAATGGATATATCTTACTTGACAAAAGTTGTCAGCCATATTGAGAATTCCCCCGCCCCCATCACAGACTTTAACAACTGTATTTACAAGTGTTTTTTTTTGAGTTGGAGTCTCGCTCCATCACCCAGGTCGGAGTGCTGGGCTGTGGCAATCCTTCCACCTCAGCCTTCCAAGTAGCCGGAACTAAAGGCGTATGCTACCATGTCCGGCTAATTTTTGACTCATTGTAGAGACAAGGTCTCCTCAAGTTGCCCGGGCTGGTCTTGAACCCGTGGACTCAGGCAATCTACTTGTCTTGGACTCCCAAAATGCTGGGATTATAGACTGAGCCACCGAGCCTGGCTTCTCACAGGCTTTCTGACTAAAATTATAGCTTTATTTATATTCTAAGATGTGGAAATTTGGGGTTTCAGCTCAAAAGAGTAGTTCAAACATTTGAATAAAGACAAAGTTGACTCTTAACGGATTTTTTTGTGCTGTTCACAGGTACATCTGTAACACCTGTAGCTCATCTTTGATCCTCCACTAGATAAAGAATGTAAAATGGGCTTCTGACCTTTAAAAAGCTTTTTCTTTATCAAAACGCTGGCATTTACAATATTTGAAGCCGATGACTCTCTTCAACAAACCCTGCAGCATATGTCACTCGGCATTCACTTCAAATAGTTAAATTTTTAGGGCTGACAAAACTCTGACTGAAACCACTTTTATTTGGAAATATCTTCTAAGATAAATGCTAATTATTGTTTAAAAACTTTTGGCCAGGCGTGGTGGCTCAGTCTGTAATCCCAGCACTTTGGGAGGCCATGGTGAAAGGATTGCCTGAGCCTGGGGGTTCGAGACCAGTCTGGGTAACTTGGTGAGACCTCGTCTCTACAAATAAATCACAAAAGCTAGCCGGGTGTGGTGGCGGGCATCTGTAGTTCCAGCTACTTGGAAGGCTGAGGTAGAAGGATCTCCTGGGCATAGCAGGTCGAGGCTGCGGTGGCCATGAGTGTGATACTGCACTCCAGCCTGGGTGACAATAGTGAGACTCCAACTCAAAAAATAAAAAATAAGAACATTTTAAGTATTTTAAGTTCTTTTTTTTTTTTTTAAAGAAAGCTAGATAAACAGAAAGAGCCTCATGACTGGGCCACATCAACCGAACTATTCTCAGTCTTTACTGGAATTCTTAATTATAATGTTCTATACCTCCAATAAATTTGCAGTTGAAGATATTATTCATGACATAGTTTAATATGCTTTAAGATATATTTTCATATTATAAATTCCCTTCAGAATTTAATAAATCATGTCTTTTCACTAACTTTGTTATTATGAAATTTTGGTGCTGGATGCAATGTTCAACTGGAAAAACCATAAAAACATATATTTTAGAATAATCATGTTACCCTTTACGTAGCTGTACTTAATTTTGACATTTTATTAATTCTCCTTTATTTGTGTTTTTGGCTATAAGTAGCTCTATTTTTGTGAAATATGTAAGTTACATATTTTTAAATATTATCTAATTTTATGCTGAACCTGAGTTATTCTGGAAAAAATGGTTACTGGAGTGTTTGAATATGTTCAAAAATTTTATTAGAAAAAGTGCACTCTCTGTGTGTGTGTACGTGTGTGTGTGTATACAATCCTTAAAATTTTAAATTCTTCAAAAGTATTATTTTATTGTTCTGTATGATTATTTGCTTATGATAGCCACTTAAAAATACTGACCATTCAAGATAGCTTTGGTTTTTTTAAGTCTGGTCTAATACATTTCACAATTAAGGGGTATCATAGACATGTAGACTTATTTTCAGTAAAAATGATAGGCAAAATAGGTAACCCGTTCAGAGAGCAATAGATTCAAAATGGCTGTTCATCTTTCTTCTTATTGGTTCCTGTCAACCAACAGTTCATCTGCTCTTCAGTGTCTGCCTTATGCCATTCCATTCTTCATAAGTACTCAACATAATAGCTTTTCTCATTTTGCCCATTCTTTCATTTTTCTAGTCTGAATCATAGCTTTTTGCTGATGTGAAACTCGCCTTCTCCCAGGATATGACAGGCATTACTAAGGAGGCGTCTCTGCTGAAGATTTTTAATCACAGCACTCTTTTACTTAGTGTAGTGTTAGTACAAAAGAGATGGAAGACATGCCATAAAAAGAAGATTGTGAGCCCAAGACAGAAGCAAAAAATCAGAGGTGAATATAAACAAGTACTGGGTTTCTTGCTGCTACTAATTGGCTTGGTGATTTTTGGCAAGTTCTAGAACACTCTCGGCTCAGTTTCTTCATCTGCAAAATAGGGGTAGATATAGTATCAACATCACAGGGCTATTTGTGAGGGTTAAGTGAAATTGCAACATGGGACGGGATTATCAGAGCTCCATAAGTCTGAACTATTCCTACTGCATTTGCTAACATGAGACAAAAAGTAACTAGTGCGTTTAGGTATTTATTCAGAAATAATGCGGAACAAGCATATAGATATCTGTCTCTGAATCCTCCTCTTCCTTCCATCTGATTAACTTGTTTTCGCATGCTCGTTTCTTCTTATTTTAAACAATTTAAAATTATTTTCTGTGACATTTTTTAGAAAACCTTTTTTGTCAGCAATTTCTCTTAAGTTTTGTAAAACCCAGTGGAAGGGTACCATCCTCCTCCCTCACCTTTAACTTGAGGTCTGTCGCCCCAAACTAGCTGTTACTAGGTGGGTCTATCCTTCGCCCCATTGCAGTAAGCAAGTGATGCTATTCTACTTGGGTCCCTGTACAGAAGAGAGAACTCTCAGTTCTGTGCATCCTGGAGTGGCAGGGCTTGAGGGCATATGTGGGAGTGATCCCTGCATCAGAAGATGCAGAACACTGATCTTCTGCATTCCTGTGATCTTGGGGTGACTTCTGAACAGCAAGAGATTCCTGGGACCACCACTCACACTTAATAAGAACTCTTAATGAGATTTTTAATCACTTACAGAAATTTCCCCAAACTAAAATGAAATTCCACATACACTATTCAGAAGTTATTGAAGTATATACATATGTATATATGTGTATTTTCTAGAGATGCCAAAAAAATTATACACATTTTAAGAGATGCTTGCCATACAATCAGAAGTGTCTGACTTGTATTCATCTTTTGTTATTGGTACATATTGAGTATTACAATTTCAATAGTTTTTTCCTTTTTAAAAATGTATACATTTTTTGGCTCACTGTCTATAAACATATACATATATACTACAAATATAGTAATGCATATATAATAATTAATCGATAGACCTGGATAAATGTGTAGAGGTAAAGTATTGGATAATGGTAAACAGAATTGCATATGTAATGTTAAAAAAAACTTGCCTTATGAATGTATTTTTTTGGGATATTTTCACTTAGTCTCTGAAAAGGTTGAGAGAGAAATCATTTATTCATACCCATCTTGATCAGGTTAATTACTATCAATTATATTCAAATATAAGCTTAGATTCATTTTCATAATTCAATGCCTGCATGTTCATTTGTATTACCAAAAATCCACTAATATTCTGATTGTTCCATAATTTCCAACTTAAAAACCTTTAGTAGAAGGAAGCTTCTGGTAGAACCTTAATACATATACTATTAAATCAGAACAATAAAAATAATACAGATTAAAACAACTTAAATTAGGTACATAAATCCCTTTATGACCAATATAACTTTGTTCATTGAATTGAAATTTACTCTTATCAAATATTACTTCATATAAGTGGGCTATTGACTGAGGCACAGAAACATTTATGTTACAGGGAGATATTCATGGTAGTCACCAACAAATTTGATGTATCTAATCTGCAATTTATAGTATGATACCAGGATTGATTAAAATACAGGTTTTGTTTTGCCTGGAAATAAAAGTTTTCTAATGCTTTGAAGCTCTGATGAGGTTTATCACTTTAAGCCTGAGAGTGAACAGAATCCACCATAAGCGATTGGGAACTAAGAAAGAGATTTAGGGTTCAGAAGAATAACAGAAACTGATGGAAAAAAGTCCCAAGAGTTTTTTGGAATGGAGGGGTGCTAATCAAATAACCAAACATTTGGTGCTTTCAAAGTTGTACATTGTATTAACACTGAGATCTCTTAAAATGTTCTACTCTTTGAGGATGGATGTTTGGGCAGACAAGATGTCTTTGGTAGCTTTTCTGAGATACACATGTCTGATTTTATAAAATATAAGAGGTATTTGCAGTGGGAGGAACATGGGCTAATTTAGATGTGAACTTGATGTTGAGGGCTTTCAATTGTTTTCCCTTGATAGCATAGGTAACTTATTCTAGGACCTCTTCCCCTAAATTACAAAATTATGGAACCCAATTCAAGTTATTTTACTATGCTGATGATTCTTTCATTTGTTAATTTCCATTTACCCCTCCAGGTTTTCTGTGCAGGAAGGGTGATGTGGATGGAAAGAGCTTTGCCTAGAATAATTTTGGTTTAACAGGCCTCCTGATCAGTTTGACAATCGTCTCAGAATGTTCATTCTTGATATCGTAAAATGGTTAATAGTTACATTAAAATAAGCCAGGGTGTGCTTGCATTTCCAGATTCTGCAGTCTTGGCTAATACTATGTGAGATGCATGCACGGAGAGCAAAGTTTTCACTTCAATATGTGGTTAAATCCCTTCAAAGACTAAAAGTGATAAATAGCTATTCTTTCCTTGACCTTTTCCAGATGTAATCTACCCAACATCTCCCTTTCAAGAACAGCATGCAGGCTGCTCGCTGACTTAACCAAGTACACTCAGGCACAAATGGCTAGGGACAGTTAACTCCTTCTTTCTTGTGGTGACAGAAGTACATGACAATGTCACCCTACCAGTCACTTGGTATACCAGCCAGTTATGCTCTGGTGCCTGCTGCAGTCTGTAGGATCCATGAAGTATGACAGAGTAGGAGAGGAATAGAAGCTAGGTGTATGAAATACATGGGGTGAACAGAGGTGGAACAGATCTGTCATAGAAAGTGTAGAATAGTGGGGAGTTCTTGCTATCGTGGTTTCGTCCTTTATCGTAAACCTACAATGGCCATAAAACTGTTGAGCAGCTTTCTTTCTTTCTTTCTTTCTTTCTTTCTTTCTTTCTTTCTTTCTTTCTTTCTTTCTTTCTTTCTTTCTTTCTTTCTTTCTTCTTTCTTTCTCTCTCTCTTTCTTTCTTTCTCTTCTCTCTCTTGCTCTCTTTCTCTCTCCCTCCCTCCCTTCCTCTCTCCTTCCCTTCCTTCTTTCTTTTCTTCTTTTTTCAATCATGATACTTAATTTTAACAACCCTTTTAATTCTCAGAAGAGACCCCATGTGAATGATAATTTATATGGAAACATATTGTATGGATCCCATCAACAGGGTCTCATGCCCCTGGCTTTTAGGTAAGTTGGTAACATGGCCAACCACAGTAGGAGACATAAGGGGTAGGAGAGTGAAGCTGGAGTGTCTGTCTCCCTGAATCCTACCTGGCATGGTTGCCTGGAATTGGTTGTGTCTCTTCACCCAAGGTTGTTGATTTTCTTGAGGCAGCTGACTTTACAGACTCTTTCCCTCTGGGTTCGTTAATTGTTCCCTTCTTTGGTCTTTTGGGCCTTAAGGGTATCAACTCAGGTGCTACTAAACCTTAGGCTACTGCACTATCCCTTGTGTTTCTCCTACTTCATACCTTTGCAAATATTCCGTGTTAACTAATTCCTTCGCAAGTAATCCTATTTCAAGTATTCCTTCTGTTTTCTTTTGGGTCTCTGATTGATATACCTCTATTCCTTTCTTTCTTCCATGAATGAGCACCGAAATTCCTTCTCCCTCCCTACTCTCTATCTTGAAGGTTAAGTGGGGCAAAGATTGTAATAGGTGAAAAAGTCTTACATTTACACATCACTGAAGTATCCTTAAAGTCTTAGTCCTAGAAAACTGTATTTCGAAATTGGTCAATAAATTTCAGCCTTCTGTGGGATGTAATTCGTGGCACTGACATATTTTCAACTCAGACTAATGGTGAAAAGATTAGAATTATTAGGCATAAAGAGGATTGAATAATAACATTAGCAATAAGCCACATTTTTATTTATAAATATGGATAGGCGAATAAGTAATTAGCAAGTACGAAACCATTAGTGTTCAGATTGAATTGCTTTAATACTAATTTTTTTCTATAAAATCTGTTAATTACTTTGCTCTTTGGACATAAAAGTAAAAGACTTTATTGACAGCACGATTAACAGAAATTCACATATAGTTTTAGAAGTTAAAGAAGATTTTGACTTCATTGCTAACTAAGCTTTTTACAAAATACATTTTCTTTTTTTTTTTTTTTTTTTGAGTTGGAGTCTCACTCTGTCACCCAGACTGGAGTGCAGTGGCCGCTCCCGGCCACCGCAGCCTCCACCTGCTGGGCTCCGGCGATCCTTCCGCCTCAGCCTTCCAAGTAGCCGGAATTATAGGCATGCACTACCACGCCCGGCTGATTTTTTTTGATTTATTGTAGAGATGAGGTCTCGCTGCCCAGGCAGGTCTCGAACCCGCGGGCTCAGGCAATTCACTCACCTCAACCTCCCAAAGGTGTGGGATTACAGGCTGAGCCACCGAGCCCGGCTGACAAAATACATTTTCAATAACATTTATCAAAGGCTGGTAGAAGTCAGGAGATGGGGAGAGTAGAAAATAAACTAGAATTCTAGGCGAAAAGACAGAGATGACATAGCCTGGTTCAGTACCTTTTTGACTGGTATCACTAAGGCATAACGATCATGTCTGTCCTGGGCTATGTGTGGTGTGTGGTGAGAGGGGAGTGGGCAGAGGGTTGGGAGGACAGGGATGGCCCAGATTAAAGGCACTGGAAGGCACTAAATAGTTGGGAGTATAGAAGAAAGAAATGATCATAACCTTTAAGAGGACTGCATTTATAAGGGCAGGCAGAAATTTAGGAGAGTGGAAAAAGGATTGAGAAAACACAATCAGAGATACGAGTTATGGTCAAGAGAGAGTCCAGATAGAGTAATCAAAGGGGTGAGTATTTTGTGAATAACTAAGAAAAGTGATGGTAAGATGTTTCAGCAACACTGGGAACAGGTAACACTTCCTGAGGTGACACCAAAGGTGCACTTACTCTATGCCAGGCACTTTTCTAAGCCCTTGACACATATCAACTAATATAATGGGTTTTTTTTGAGTTGGAGTCTCACTCTGTTGTCAAGACTGGAGTGCAGTGGCACACTCACGGCCACCCCAGCATTGACTTGCTGGGCTCAGGCGATCTGTCCGCCTCAGCCTTCCTAGTAGCCGAAACTACAGGCACGTGCTACCATGCCTGGCTAATTTTTGATTTATTGTAGAGATGTGGTCTCGTCAAGTTGTCTGGGCTGGTCTCGAACCTGCGGGCTCAGACAATCCACTCACCTTGGCCTCCCAAAGTGCTGGGATTACAGGCTGAGCCACCGAACCCGGCCCTAATATAATCTTAATAACGACACTATGAAAGCAGTAGAATTACTATGACATTCTATATATGAGAAAACCAAGTCACATAGAATCAAGGTCACTTAGTTGACCAAGGTCTTACCATTAGTAAGTGGTGAAACCACGATTTGACCCAGGATTTTAACTCACATTGTCTATATTCTAAACCTCTCCTCTGCACAACCTCTTTTGGACTGGTATTTTCCTTTTTCTGTAAATATCCTTTACCATAGATAGCAATAGAAAAAAAGGAGGTAGAAACTGAAGATATTAGTACTGTTTTTAATTACTGGTAAACAAACAAACAAACAAACAAAAAACACCTAATTGGAATTGCTTAAAAGAGTAACTAAATACTCCTCATCTGTGAAATACTTAATGGTAAATTCTAAAGGAGCAGGGAACATTAACAGAAATTAAGCCCTGGACACATTTTCATTATCTGTCTGTCTGTCTTGGACTGGCTTAACCTTCCCCCTCTTCCTTCTGAATACCTCACTGGCTAAGGGTACACTTAACAGAGTAAAAGGAAAAATCTTTGTTTTTATGATCATACTAGACAGTGTTTATACACTTTTATGAGACAGACTGAACGTTCTGCAGCTTAGCCTCATGTAACATCTTTCTTCCAAGAAACCCAGTTGAGTGAGGTTAACTCCAAATCTGGGTGCTGACAAGGAACACTTAAAATAGAGCTAGCTTTTGCAGACCTGGAATTTTTCATCAATCAGCAGTGACGCTAACGGGCCTTTTTATACTATAATGGAGATGCCTTTTATCACGCTCAAAAGTAATTGGTTAAGTAGCTGTGTACTTTATAAAACTTTCTGATTACAAGCACATCAACAAAATAAAAAACACTCAAAGAAGTGAAAGTAATATAGTGAGTATGTAAAAGACACCTGGCCTTAAAGAGCCACTTTGCATTATAATTGGGATCCTATTTTCCTTTCCACTGGCAAAGAATGCTTGCAGACATCATTCCCTCCTCTACTATTCCCTTACTGTTTGCTTTACCCCAACCAACTCCTTTCAGTATTCTTTTCCAACCATTGTTCAATTCTGTGACTTAACAAAACAAATAAATAAAATGTGGTTTTATTATCTTTGGAGTGTCTGACTTTGTGACTTCTGCTAGCTATGAAATGGGTTAAAAACGTGCCCTATTATCTCTTCATTTTGAGAAGCTGAGAACCTATTTAGGTAACTCTAACCTTTGTATTGGGTGCAACTTCATCCAATTATCTAATTTTTTGAATGAACAAAATAAAATATTTGGTAGCATATTTTAAAATAGAAACATGAAGCCGGGCTCAGTGGCTCAACCTGTAATCTCGCGCTTTGGGTGACGGAGGTGAGTGGATTGCCTGAGCCCGCGGGTTCGAGACCCACCTGGGCAACTTGGCGAGACCTCGTCTCTACAATAAATCAAAAAATTAGCCGGGTGTGGTAGTGCGTGCCTGTAGTTCCAGCTACTTGGAAGGCTGAGGCGGAATGATCGCCGGAGCCCTGCAGGTGGAGGCTGCGGTGGCGGGGAGCGGCCACTGCACTCCAGTCTAGGCGACAGAGTGAGACTCCAACTTAAATAAACAAACAAGCAAATAAATAAATAAAATAGAAACATGAAAACAGTGTCTTTCCCCAACCTTTTAGGGATTACAATATAGGAGTATCCCCAAACCACAAACCTGATACACTCCTGCTATGGTTTGGATGTTGTCCCCTCCAAATCTTGTGTTGAAAATTTGATCCCCAATATTGGAGGTGGAGCCTAATGGGAGGTTTTTGGGTCATGGAGGCAGATTCCTCAAGAATAAAATAATGTCCTCCGGGGAGCCAGGGGATGAGGTCTTTCTTTATTATTTCCCTTGAGAGCTGATTGTTATATTAAAAAAAAACAAAAACAAAAAACTAGAGAGTATAAAGTGATTCTAACATGAGACACCTAAGCAGTTCAGTGCATTTTAATAACAAAGATAATGTCCTCCCTGTGATGAGGCTCTTTTCTCTTTCCAATTAGTGACTCTCTTTTCTATAGGAAGTCCCCAGTATTTAAGTCATGAGTAAGGAGGGCAATTCATCCATTTCTCAGAAAAACTGGTTTTCTGACATTTCTATTATTTTATTTTTCATAGGAAACACATATACTTCTAAAATTGAGTACCATTTGCAGGTTTCTTGATAAATGATTCACAACAAATTCACATGGGCCAGATAAAAGAGGTGACCTATTTTAAAGTGTCTTTCATAAAAATTCAGTAAATGTGCTACATTCTATGTTGTCTGTTGTTAATGCCAACAAATTTTTTCTTTAGTATTTGGGTCAAAATTCCATTAGTGAGTGGTACTTTTTCATAGAGCCTCTACTCCAGAAACCTTGAGTACTAGAAAATTAAAGATTTATTGAGGTAGGCCTGAAAAATACTTCTATTTGAATGCATTATTTACATTGGAGTTTTACATGTACTTTTGTTTTAAGAACTGTAATAAATTTACCTTTATAATGAGAAAAATTCAGAATAGGAAATAAATCAAAGTTGTATTTGTTAAGTGCTAGAATGTATTCATCAAAACATTTAAGAGATTCTCTGCAATTTTAATTGGTACCCACTGTTGTTTAATACCCTTGATCACTTTTCCTTTGAAAGACAGCCATATGTCGGTTGCTAAAATAAATAAATAACATAACAACAGTCATTATGGTTCTATATTTGGGCGCTTTTACCTCTACTTAAAGTACAAGGATGTTGAGTGCAAGTGCTATAGTATTTTTACGTTTGTACCTCCTATAACACTGTCTTACTTTGTTGGACACAAACCATTACACTGAATTTATCTTATAACCTTGGATTTCATACAGATTTGACATTGTAACATACAATTAAGCTCAGTTTAGGAATTAAACTCAGTTTAGTAACTGAGTATCTAGAAGCTTCAGGTCCTGTAGCTCTAAGAAGGTTAAACACTTTAGACCACAGTTTTCTAAGCTATAAATTTTAGCTTATCTTTAAAGTTCCAAATTTTTAACAATTCTTAATTTGTGCTGAAATGTCTGTATTTCTCTTGGAAAAGTCTGTTAAAAAATAGCCAAACTAGAACCATTTCGGGGGAGTAATATCTCTTTTCTGCTAGGAGATGTCAATACCCATTAAGTAATGGATTTAAAGTATGTTCACACCTTCTTGATGCTCCCCACTTTAATTTTTTTTTAATTTAAAAAATTTTTTTGAGTTGGAGTCTCACTCTGTCGCCCAGGGTGGAGAGCAGTGGCACTCTCAAGACCACTCTAGTGTCGACCTGCTGGGATCCGGCGATCCTTCTGCCTCAGCCTTCCAAGTAGCCAGAACTATAGGCACTTGCTACCCCACCTGGCTAATTTTTGATTTATTGTAGAGACAAGGTCTCACCAAGTTGCCCCGGCTGGTCTCGAACCTGCGGGTTCAGGTAATCTACTTGCCTCAACCTCCCAAAGTGCTGGGATTACAGGCTGAGCCACCGAGCCACGCCTCCTCCCTTTAAAGGTTGGAGTTTAGTACACCTTTCTAATAGCCTAAGGTGGAAGCAACAGCATATGACTTTCGACACTGTCTTAAAAACACTGCGGCTTCCCTCTTACTGTCTCTTTTGGAAGGCTTGCACTGGGGAGAGCCAGCTGCTATGTCATGAGGCTACTCAAGTAGTTCCGTGTGGCTTACATGGCAAGGAAGTGAGGCCTCATGCCAACAGCCATCTGTATGAGCCATGATGGAGACAAATCTTCTGGTCTTAGTCAAGTCTTCAGACATCTTGACTGCAATCTTATGGGAGGGCCTCTGCTGCAACCACCCAACTAAGCTGCCCCTGAATTTCAGACCCACAGAAACTGTAAGATTATAAATGTTCACGGTTGGTTCAAGTTGCTAAATTATGGGGTGATTTTTATGCAGCAACAAATAACTAATACATTCACCTACATATTTAGATGAGGCAGTTATAACTAATTTTTGGTACACATCTGCAAAACTATGACTAAACTAAAATTCATCTTATTCCCTAGGGAATTAAGGGAATTGAGTTTTTTTAAAGCTTCTTTACAAGATGGTTTTGTATTCAGACATTGATTTATCCCTAATATAAAGAATTACAAATTTCTCCTGCTATAATTAAACATTTTCTTTCATGGCAGATTAACTGGAAATTGGGAAAAAAGCTAGTGTCTATTATATATTATTATTCTCTTCCGTTATTCTTTGCGGTTAAGTATTCTGGTTGGGTTGTTTGTCATCATCTGTCAATTTATATTAATTTAGCTTTCCTGTACATTTAAAGTGAAAATCAGAACTATATACAGCATAATAAAAATTGATTTCTACCTTTAAGGATCTTAGGTTTTTGCAATAAATATTAATATGGGCATACATAATCAGGCGTATAGTATTCATGCCCTTTATATATATACATAGAGATAAGTTAATACAGCAAAATCAATACCTTCTTGTTATTGGATATTTACATATGTTATTTTATTTAATCCTCACAGTAATCCTATGAGGCATACAATAGGCATTTTGCTAGCTGGTGACATTATTTCTTTTGGTTATAAAATAAATGTATTTTAGAGACTTTGAAAAATCCAAATAAATGTCCCAGTATGAAGTTAGTGTAAATCAATCCAGCAAGCTGGCTTATGAATTATGTGAGATAGCTAGTATGTCTCAGTGCCTCTAATCCCCTGGTTGAATTGTAGCCTGCCTGGTGATGCCACTAAGCATGGTGGGGACCTGTCTTTTATTTGAGAACAGTTAATACAGAGTCTGACAAATCAGACTGGATTTTTTTTTTTTAAATTTTGAATCAGAGAGAGATCTGGTTCTGTGTGTGTGTGTTTTAAATTTGCTGTTTTCTTTTAAATGTGCTAACAAGGGAATCTCTAGAAATAATACTAAAAAAAGCAAACTCCAGATTTTTAGTAGTTCATATTATTGAAGAACATGCAGTAGACATGTCTCTAGGGAAATTCCTTAAAGGTGACTTTAAAATAAGCTCTAATTTTTTCAACAGGACATAGCTTCATTTTATTTTCTGTGTTAAGCTGAGGAGGTTCATAGCTTCCAAATCAAATATAAACCATGTACTTTTACTTATAAAATGTAAAACGAAATTTCTTTTTTCAGATTACAGTCTTATTGTACCCAGCAGTTTCAGTCTTTATTAAACTTGAAAATTTGGGACTTAAACCAATCAAAATTCAATTACAATAGTGTTTTCCTTAATGAATCTTTGAGGTGTTTTATTTGTGTGTGTAGTATGTTTGTATTTTTTTTTTGAGTTGGAGTCTCACTCTGTCGCCCAGGCTGGAGTACAGTGGTGGCATGCTCTTGGCCACCGCAGCCTCAACCTGCTGGGCTTCAGCAATCCTTCTGCCTCAGCCTTCCAAGTAGCCAGAACTACAGGCATGCTCTACCACGCCTGGCTTGTTTTTGATTTATTGTAGAGACAAAGTCTCACCAAGTTGCCCAGGCGGGTCTTGAACCCGCAGGCTCAGGTAATCCACTCGCCTCGGCCTCCCAAAGTGCTAGGATTATAGGTTGAGCCACCGAGCCCGGCCAGCATGTTTGTATTTTTAAGGTGACTATTAGAGTACCAAGTAGACTTTTGACAACAATTTCGTGATGTTGTGCAAAGATTACTAATCATAAACTAATCCAAATGATTGTTTAATCTGTTTTTAAACACTAAATGCTAAAAATGTTTTTAGTTTTTTGAAATGATACAGGCATATAAGTGAACCACATAAAAACAAATAACAGCTACAGAATGAAGGGCGAGGTTCATAACAGATAAATTTATTTTTAGAATTCTTTAACTCATGGCAATTTTTAAAATAAAACAACTAGAAAAAAAGTCAAGAAAAGAGTTCAAGAGCAGCCTGGGCAATACAGCGAGAACCTGTCTATACACACACACACACACACAAATTAGCTGAATATGGTGGCATGTTTCTGTAGTCTCAGCTATTTGAGAGACTGAGGTGGGAGAATTATTTAAGCCCAGAAACTCAAGGCTGCTATGAGCAATGGTTTTGCCATTGCACTCCAGTCTGGGTGACAGAACGAGACCCTGTTTCTAAGGGAGGTGGGCAGGGAACAGAACCAACGGAAGTCAGTCAGTGTTGGGCTTTTTGCTGGTATGGCTTGTTCAGAGTTTTGGAAGCCTGGAAGTCAAGTAAGACTGAGTGAATGAGTTCTTGGTTTTCAGACCACAGCCTTAAGAATACTGTGGGATTATTCCATGCATGTAGAAGAGATAATGTGATTTATAGAAAAATATTTTGTTTCTTGTTTCCCATAGTCATACTAAATTGCACAACACTATTACAACCCTTCCCCAACACTTAAACATATTCTAGGACAATCATTCTGCACACACACAGAGAAAAGCTCAGAGGGTCATACATGCTTCTTTGACATATACAAGGCAGTAGCTGGGTAGGGGATTTCTGAAGCCTGCCCTTAAGGTAGAGATATAGACAAAGATGGTTGTCAGTGGACAACACTTAGTCAACAGTGGGTCTTTCATGTAAAGAAAAATAGCCTCTAGAAACTTTTGGGAAGTGCTATAGAGATTTAATAATTCACAGAAGAAGAAGTTTTGGCATTATCACCGATGAAGGTCAGGAATAAATATTCTCTTGGAAAAGTGGGCATTAAGGGAAAGATTGTCTTCTTGCCTCACATTTGCAAACATGTAGTGTTTCATATTTATTTCAAATTAAAGCAAGAAAATAACTCTACCAACCAGTCATCCAATAGCATATTCGAGTTAGTACAGTCATGCGTCACATAATACTTCATCATATACTATCAAAGTACCACAATATTATAATGGAACATGCATAGAGACCTGACATATGGCACTTCAATATTGGCATTGCAAATCAAATAGAAAAAAAAATTTATATTCAGTCCCAATGCTGGCACATTTCATTTTCCATATAACAAATACATATAAATAAAAATATATATACCATCTAGGTTTGTGTAAGTAAACACCATGATGTTTGTACAATGATGAAATGAACAATGTATTCCTCAGGACGTATCCACACTGTGATATGATGAAGGGTTGTATTGCAAGACAATGAGGAAGATATTTAACAATATGAAATACAAAATCTAAGAGAGAGAGAAACATATCCACATGCAAATTTCACTAGTATTTCAAGAGAGAAACTGAGAGAAATGTTTAACAGTAAGATAGTCCAGCTTTTTACTCAAGAAAGGCTCATGCTTGGTGCATAGTCCTGTGAACATCAGCTGACTTCTACTTCAGAGTTTGGGACATGATGAAATGGAACATCCAAATGCTTACAGAAGAAGTACATAAAAACTACTATGTATTTATAACATTTTTAAAACAAGTATATATAATTGTACTTATAATCCTGCCACTCAGAACTCAAAAATTGACTATTGTTTTCCTTGCCTGAACTGCAGTCAACTTATTACATTGGATGAGCAATTGGGCTCCAATATCTTTCTTCCACTGAGCCCACCAAAGAAACCTGACAAATCAGGTTATGTCTAAGTAATAAAAAGGGGCCAGGTGCAATGACTTGTGCCTGTAATCCTAGTGCTTTGGGAGAATGAGGTAGGAGGACGGCTTGAGGCCAGGAGCTCAAGACCAGCTTGGGCAACATAGTGAGACTCTGTCTATATAAATAAAAAAATAAAAAATAAAATCGCTGGATATAGTGGTATGTGTCTATAGTTTCAGGTACTTGGGAGGCTTAGGTAGGAGGCTTTCTTGAGCCCAGGAGCTCAAGGTTGCAGTGAGCTATGATTGTGCCACTGCACTCCAGCCTGGCCATAGGATGAAATGCTGTCTCTAAGGGAGGAAAAAAGGAAATAAGAAGACAGACCTAGGCCTCTCAGGCGTTTCTATCCTAGGTTAACTAGATCAGTGGTTCGCAAATTTAGTGTGCACAAGAATTATCTGCAAGTCCTGATCCCAGAGTTTTCTGATTTCATACATCACTAGGTCTAGGGTAACACTGAAGAATTTAAATTTTAAAAAAATTTTCTAGGTGGTACTGCTGTTGCTGTACTGGGGATCATATTTTGGTAACTGGTTTTGAGGCAGACATAGTTAACATAGCACATAGTTTAGCTTTAGCTAGACAAGTTTTCCTAGGTAGGTCTAGTTTAGATAACCAAAGAACAGGATAAGTGTTCTTTCTTATTGGTATATGACCTCCACCCAACTGGCCTGGCAAACCTGACCACCTTGCAGGTTAGAATGCATAACTACCGGAGTAGCAAATAACAAAATTAATAAGGAATTACTCAAAATACAGATGTAATTCCTACAAGAAACTAAATATAGTTAGACAGTAACCTTCATTATTTTGAAGGTCCTTGTGACCTTAAATAGTTGAGAAATGGTAATCAAAACTTGTGACCATATATCTGCAGCCTTCCACTCTTAGCTCATGGAATTGTTTGCTTAATCATTGTTGTAAAATTATATAAAGTAACTTGTCAAAGGCAAGCACAAATCTTTTCTCTTATGGCACCCACATTCTTTCTTGAACATGCTTTTTCTTTCCTTCTAATAAATCTTGTCTTAAACTATATTTTGGACTTACTCTGAAATTCCTTTCTATGATAGAGTCAAGAACTCATGGAACAACTAAACCACGCTCCACCCAGCATCATCTTGGTTCAATAAAGTGCTGTGGCATAATGGCTGTACCTCCAGGTGATTTGGGGACAACACAGCAAAAACAGAGAAGACTTGTAGTTTTCAATGTGGAGGAGACACTGAAGAGTGATGTCCCACATGGGCTCTGGTCAAGCAAAGAACATTTCCAGACCTGAGATAGAAATTACTATACTTGCAAATAAGTGTAGTTACATTTTGTGCCCCTACATTTGAAAAGTCTGAGCATATTTATTTTTTCTACTGTATTTTGTCCATCTACTCACTCACAAAACATGCACTGAGCCCTTACTCTGCACTAGGCATTGTGCCAGGCACTGGGGATGTTAGCAGTGAACAAAGTAGACATTGTCTCTGGTCTTATGAAGCTCACAGCATAGTGGGGAAGAAAATGTTAAAAATAATAAAATGAATGGTAATTAATATGCACTGTAGAAAATGCTAGAAGGAAAAGTTCAGAGAGGAAGACTTCACTTAGCTTTTCAGAGGAAGTAACATTTAATTTGATACTTAAAATGTAACTAGGCAAAGTATGAGTGGAAGAGCACTCCAAGGGTGGAATCTGCATGTGCAAAATAGAATTGAGCAGGTGGAGTCTAGGGAGTGATGGAAAGGATAGCATGGGATGATACAACAGAATAAAGTGGTGACTAGGCTATACAAGGTCTTGTAGTTGATGCTAAGCACTGATAGTTGTACATGGGTTTTATGTAGATGAAAAACGTGATTTGCAAGTCTCAAAAAATCACTCTGGCTGCTATGAGGAGAATGTAGTGGGAAGAAGGGGACCAGAGCAGAGATGGCATTGACAGGTGAGTGATAACAGTTCAGGAAAGATACAACTGCTTAGGTTGGGGTGCTAGTGATGAAGATGGGGAGAAGTGGTCACTCCTCAGTTGTATTTTGGCAGGAGAGTCAACAGGAGACACATGGTAACGTGTTGATTGGGGGAGTGTGGAAGTAGTAGTTGTCAAAGCAGATTCTCAGATTCTGGCCTTAGGAAGCTGAGTAGATAAAAGTAATTTATGCAGGTAGAGAAAATTGTAGATTGAATGGATTGGGTAGTACCAAGGGCTGAATTAGGTTTTGACAAGCAAAACTAAACAGAACTGTGAAACTTTCAAACCATTGGTTATAGGAGTCTGCTCGGTGGCTCAGCCTGTAATTCCGCGCTTTGGAAGGCTGAGGTGAGTGGATTGCCTGAGCCCATGGGTTTGAGACCCACCTGGGCAACTTGGCGAGACCTCATCTCTACAATAAATTAAAAAAAAAAAAAATTAGCCGGGCATGGTAGCACACGCCTGTAGTTCCAGCTACTTGGAAGGCTGTGGCGGAAGGATCGCCAGAGCCCAGCAGGTTGAGGCTGCGGTGGCCAGGAGCGTGCCACTGCACTCCAGTCTGGGTGACAGAGTGAGACTCCAACTCAAAAAAAAAAAGGAGTCTGGAGGTGACAATAGAGGTCTAGGATGAAATATAAACTTGGTGGAACATCAAGCTTAGGGAGATGAGACCTTATGGTTTGAGACTATACACGGGAAGGGAGTGGGTCTGAGACTAGATGCTGGACTTAAGGGCCAAGTTGAGAATGAGCCAACAGGGTGAACTGATGAGGATCAGAGACAAAATATTATGGACGCTGAAAGAAGAGACTATTCTGAAATGAGCTGGGTAATCAATAGATTTGAGTGATCTGAGTTCAAGTACGATGAGAATCATTTGATCTAGCAATGTGGAAGTCACTGACAAGGATCAGCAAGGGTGGATGTGGAGATGTGGTAGGGATGGGTAGCCAGATCAGAGCAAGGTAAAGAGCAAGCAGGAGAAGAAGAGGCAAATATATTTACTCACTGAATCAGTGGTCAAGACATTGATCAATCCCTATTCATTATTTGAACAAGTATTACATAAGCAACAACTCAGCCCTAAGGAAAAGATGAAGAAGCAGGTCTTGCATTGGAGTGGCTCATCACAGTCCAGATGTGGAGAAAAGCAAACACCTTCTCCTCTCTCACTCTTCCTGGACTGATTCCTCAAACAAGTATCACCTTCTGGATTTATGACTATCTGCTGGTCTCACAGCACTTTCCAATTATTTCCTGTCAAGACATATATCCTTTGAAAATATGGTTGTTGGTACAGATTTTGGGGATGAACAGATCAAGGCTGCTCAAGGTTGGAGGTATGTCCTAGAGGTGACTAAGACACATCCCTGTTGTTGGTTCCAGCTTGTGGGAGAAATGAAATCCTAGTCATCCCCACACTTGTTCAACCCACCATCAACTCAATTTATGTCTGATATATTCTAATCACATTGAGGATCTTCCCATGAAAACTGTGGCTTCAGGGACCTAGAAGAAAGAAAAGGCTTCCAGAAATAATGATTTCAACTGAATTTTGTGGAGGTTTGCTTTTTGGGGACTATTTTTTGGGCTCCTCATCTGTTCTATGATTAGAATATATTTCCACTGCTGCTATATAATTTATCTGTTATATATTATTATTTTAAAATCTCTTTCATATTCTTATTATATGCTTAGAATGTCATGTCATAATTCTCCACCTAAACCCCAAGGCGTTTAAGGACAAGATTTCTTTCTTTTGGTCCTCTCTATGCCAGGGTAATATCTTTCAACTAGGAAATATATTGCTTATTGATGGACACATACACAGGTATGTGAAATCCACATTCAAATTCATGTATTTGTTGTAGAGATTGAGAAAAGAAAATAGACTATTATCCAATGAGTGAAAACAAGATTGATCTTTGCCTTTGGTTGGTTCACTCATCTGTTACAAAAAACAAAGAAAAAAATAGCAAAATCTGGCTGAAGTGGAACTGTAACTGACTACACATATTTTTTTGATTATTAGATACTTAACTCTGTCCTCATGAACTTTTGACTGAACACAAAGGTCTACCTTGCTAAAATAGGTTATAAGTTTGTTGGATCTATGTCTCTTTTTCTACACCAACTTCCCCCAGTGCAACGTTGCAAATCCAAGAGCTCTGAGAAAATATTAATAATAGATGATTATATAGGTCAACACATTCAAACCAGTCAATAGCTACTTTCTTCCATGTTTTCGCTGCTAATCAAAGGCATTGCTATTGTGAGACCATGGTGCTCTCTGCATCATGTTTCCAGGCCCAGGTCAGGGGTGTAAGACAACAGACATATGACGAGAGGGGATGAGGTGACCAGGGGTTAGGTCTACATTCATCTGTCTTTCCTCACTACCTTCCTTTTTATTTTTGTCTTATTTGCTTGTTAAGCCTTATTTCAGACTCTCTGTGGCACAACAAGCTGAATACAACAATTCAAAATGCCTTTCCTTATAAGGGAGTATCTTGAGTCAGGAAAAGGTCAGCCCTATTGGTAGGGTTTCCTCTCTCAGAAAAAAATGTTTATGCATTTGAAATTAGATTAAAATGAACATAATGTGTCGACGGGAAATGGAAAAAAGATAAAGCAAAGAATATGAATTCAAAGGCTTAAAATGAGCACCAAAGATATCTGAACCAAAAGGAGAAAGCTTCACTCACTCACACGGCACGCTGGGAACCAGGTTCCTCTGGTCCTAGAGCTTCTGGTGGTTTCCCAGTTTTTATTATCACAGCTTTCTAGTAAATAAGTTCTCACAGTGGTGTTGCTGGGAATCTATATAAACAAATGGCTCATAAACAAGTCCAAACTTTTAATTTAATTTTAATTTTTGTTATTTTGTAAGATTGTCCACTTTGCAAATCAGTGCTTGATAAGAGTAAATGTGGTCATCTCTTGGGTGGCAATTCAAAA
Organism: Carlito syrichta; assembly: GCF_000164805.1. Taxonomy (NCBI): domain Eukaryota; kingdom Metazoa; phylum Chordata; class Mammalia; order Primates; family Tarsiidae; genus Carlito; species Carlito syrichta. Next base: position 599,750 of record NW_007253521.1, read on the forward strand.
TTGTAGGATCTTTTTTTTTTTTTCTCAGATGGAGGCTATGGATTCATGACCTAAGAGTGCAAAATGAATCTCAACCTAATTGCATTTTACTAAGTCTGGTAAATAAAAGGCAACATTCTAGAAAAGGTTGAGAGTAAAGGACTTCCAGGTTGAAGACTGGTTATTACAAAGATATATATTGTTTTGTTAAAACAACTATTGCTACAAGGGATCAAAAAAGGGAAAGAATCAATATGCTTAATTTTGTCACATGATCGAATTCTTTTCACTGTATAATGTTCTCTAATTTAAAATGTCTATATTCTAATTCAGAAATGATGCAGATAGAAACATCAAAAAGGAAAAATTCCAAATAACACAAAACTGGAAAAAAATCACCAAAACTCAAAAAACTTTACATAAAACCTGAAACTCAGTATGTTTTACTCTGTTTAAAAATAAAATCTATTTTTTGAAATTTCTAAGATTTCAGAAGCACAAATATTTTTACCTACCAAAAATAATAAAATATTGATATTGGCACAAAATCATCTCTTGCTCCTTGTTTTAAGTAGCTTTAATATTACCCTTTCTGCGCCTTATTTTATTTTATTTTTTGGTTAGGCTGTTTCTTGACATAACACATCGAGACTATGACCACAGGACAATGTGTATTACTTCTGAGCATGAAGATCCAAACCATGTTAGCCTTCAGCTTCCATAAAACAACAATATTTTTTTTAAAAAACTGATGAATTAGTTTAAGCATTTTTAATAAGTTTTAAGTCACACACAGTAAAACCTTGATTGACTAGAATAATTTGGACACTGAGTATAAATTGTGTTTTTCCCTTAATGCCACTTTAAGTCTTAAAAAAGTTTATTTCAACCATTTCTGAAGATCGTTGTAAAGTATATTAGCATACTTTCCTGCCTTAGCAAAGAAAGTATAATGAACAATCTTTCTTTAAAAACATTGATTCCTGCAGTGCTTCTGGCTCCTAATTATCAGAGCACACTGTGGTTTCAAGAAGCTTACCTGAGGGTCAGAGAATGAGCAGAGGGCACATGATATACCCTGGAAGCTACTGGAAACACTGAACATACACAGTAGACTGATTTTCTTATGTTTATCTTCTCTTTAAGAAGTAAACTATGGGTTACTTGATCAACCCATTAATTAGCCTAGGTTATTTGATAGTTTAGAGAATTAAGATAGTTTATTTGGAACAATATCTTTACATGTGATTTTGTTGTTGCTGCACTTTACTTAGTAACAGCTGAAATAAATGCTTAAGAGTGATTCTGGGATGTTGGACTCTCCTGCTCAGAAGTATAAAAAATGGGGTCTCTGTTTACCCTATCTAGAAGCAGGGAAATGGATTAAATCTCCTCCACAGAATTTCTGTAGAATTTCTAGAAAATTAATGAATTTAATTTAAAAATTATAATATTTTTCATATTGTACTTATTACTTTTTATATATATTTTATTTCTCATTGTCTGTCTTTATTACATGCATAAATAAATTTTTGTAAAATATTGCTTACCTGCCAATGTTAAATGTTTTTCTTTGACATACAGAGAAAAACATTTCTCAGAAGATTAAAGCTGCTCAAAGGGGTATTTTGAGCTGTAGTGAAAAATGACTCTCTCACTTGTTACAAAAACATCTTTCACGTGTTCTCACCCCCCCTATTTAAAACATAACTTTATTTAGAATAAGTAAAACAAAATTCACAGTAACTCAAACTAAATGAGAGTTCCTAAATGGTTCAGAATGACTCATTCTCCTTCTCTACCTAACATCAACTTGTCAGGTATTTATAAAAATGTTCATTTTATTAGACATCATCGTAGCGAAGAAAACTCATTATAAGATCTTAGCAATCCCAGAGTTAATCAGACACAATATACCTTTCTAGTGTATTCTCTGTGTGCCCTGTTCAAGTACCAGGCAAACAGTGATCGACAGAAACTGAAAAGACCCTCTGCTCATGAAGGTAACCTTGCAGTATGGAAGACTGACACAGAAAACAAACATGTCAATATCATATTTAGATAAATGTTAGGAAGAAGAACTAAGGCTATGCTGGGGAGAGGGATGGGAGGCGGCATTAGCCAAGGCTGCCAGGGAAGTCAGGTCTTATGGAGGTGGCATTTGAGTTGCAACCTGCATAACAAGAAAGAGCTAGCCTTTCTCCAAGGACACAGGAGAAGTAGAGGGAGCAGGAAGTGTGCAACTCAAGGGAGGCAAAGGAGTATGCTGTGCTCAAAGGACAGAGAGGAGGATAGAGTTCCTGTAGCTTAGTGAAAGACAGGGGAAAGAGAGAGAAAAGAGGTCAGTGAACAGGGACAGGCCAGATCTGTGAACCCATAAATTTTATGCTAGCTGCAATGGACAGCAGCTGGGAGGATTTAAGCAGGGAGGGATTAATGTCTGGAAAGACTACTCTGCACAGAGGGCAGGCTGTGTAGGTAGGAGAGAAGGCAGGAGACCAGGTGGGACATTGGGAAACAATGGTGATTTGACTGGGTTTGCGGGACACTCACAGAAGTCTCTGCAAGAATAAGAAAAGGGAGAAATATTAGAAGAAGTTTTTAAGATAAAGAGGGAAGAACTTACTAATGCACTGACAAGATGAGTCATTTGAGAAAAGAGAATAATCCAGGATTGCTTCTGGATGTTTGACCTGGGATACTGGCTGACAATCTGGTTGTGTGTAGAGGAACCGACTGTCCTACTTTTGTCATGCTAAACATCGGATGCAGGTTGCCCACTCTTACTCCTCCTGTTCAATATAATGTTGGAAGTAGGGCAATTAGGCAAGAGAAAGAAATCAGGGGTATCCCAAAAGGAAAAGAGGAAGTCAAACTATCCTTCTTTGCAGACAATATGATCCTATACCTTGAAAACCCAAGGGAATCTGTCAAAAACCTCCTTGCATTCATAAATGACTTTGGCAAAGTCTTGGGGTACAAAATCAATGTGCAAAAGACAGTCACATTTCTATATACCAAAAATAAACAGGCAGAGAACCAAATAAAAAGCACAAAATCATTCACAATAGCCACACACACACACACACACACACACACACACACACACACACACACACACACACACCTTGGTATCTTCCTAACCAGAGAACAACCCTAGATAGACCATCAAGGCAAAAAAATCAACAAAGATATCTGGAACCACAATTTGATGCTTGACCAAATGGACTTAATAGATACCTACAGAATACTCCACCCAATAACCAGAGAATAAACATTCTACTCATCACCACATGTAACATACTCTAAGATTGATCACATCATTGGCCATAAATCAAGTATAAACAAATTTCATAAGATTGAAATACTACCATGCACCTCCTCAGACCACAGTGGAATAAAAATAAACATCAACACCAACAAAATTCCCCCCAAACCTACAAAGACATGGTCACTAAACAACATGATGCTGAATGACAACGGGGTCAACACAGAAATCAAAATAGAATTAAAAGATTCCTGGAAACAAAAATGAAGAAGCATCATATCAAAATCTCTGGGATGTCATGAAAACAGCTCTAAGAGGAGAATTTATATCTCTATGAAAACACATCAAGCAAATGAAAAGATCACAAGTTAATAGCATAGCAAATCACCTAAGGGAGCTGGAAAGACAAGAGTGCCAAAAGCCTAATTTTAGCAGAAGAGTCCAGATCACCAAAGTAAGGACCCAAATCCAGGGCAGAGAAGACATATATATCATAGGGAAAAAAAATCAACAAAACAAAAAGCTGGTTCTTTGAAAGAATAAACCAGATTGATCGACCCCTAGCCAGAATGACCAAGAAAAAGAGAGAAAAAGCCCAAATAAACACAATCCTAAATGCAAAAGATCGAGCCACAACCAACTCTGAAGAAATACAAAAGAGTATCAGAGATTACTATGAACATCTGTGTGGAAACAAACTTGATAACCTAAATGAAATGGAGGACTTTCTGTCATCGTACCACCTCCCAAGGTTGAAACAAGAAGATGGAAACAAACTTGATGACCTAAATGAAATGGAGGACTTTCTGTCATCATACCATCTCCCAAGGTTGAAACAAGAAGACAGTGATATACTAGATAGATCAATAATAACCCAGGAAGATGACTCCATCATTAGAAAACCACCTACCAAAAAAAAAAAAAAAAAAAGAAAGCCCTGGATCAGATGACTCTCCAGCAGAATTTTACAAAATGAACAAGGAGGAGCTGATACCAATCCTATTGAAAGTATTCCAGACAATTGAGAAAGATGGAATTCTCCCCAAATCATTTTACAAAGCTAACATCACACTGATACCCAAATCAGGTAAAGATCCAACAAAAAAAGAGAACTCCAGGCCAATATCCCCAATAAACACAAATACAAAAATCCTCAACAAGAGTCTAGCAAATCTGATCCAACAACACATCTTAAAAACCACCCACTATAACCAAGTAAGCTTCATCCCTAAGGTACAGGGTTGGTTCAACATTCACAAGACCATAAATCCATAAATGTAATTAAATACGTCAACATATTTAAAAACAAGAACCACATGATGATATCATTAGATGTGGGAAAAGCTTTTGATAAAATCCAGCATCTCTTTTTGATGAAAACCCTCAAACACCTAGGTAGAGAAGGAACATACCTCTAAATAGTAAGTGCCATCTATGATAAACCTACAGTCAGCATATTGCTAAATGGACAGAAACTGGAAATATTTCCCCTGAAAACCAGAACACGACAAGGCTGTCCACTCTCACTTCTCTTGTTCAACATTGTGTTGGAAGTCCTAGTTAGAGCAATTAGACAAGAGAAGGAAACTAGGGGTATCCAAATAGGAAAAGAGGAAGTTAAGTTATCCCTCTTTGCTAATGATATGATCCTATACCTCAAAAATCCAAGAAAATCTGTCAAAACCTGCTCTCACTGATAAAGGACTTTGACAAAGTCTTGGGGTACAAAATAAAAGTGCAAAAGACAGTTGCATTCTTATACACCAACAACAAGCAAGCAAAGAACCAAATAAAAAGCACAATCTCATTCACAATAACCACAAAAGAAAAGCACAATCTCATTCGCAATAACCACACACACACACAAAATAATAAAGAAAGAAAGAAAAGAAATACCTCGATATCTTTCTAATCAGAGAAGTAAAAGACCTTTACAATGAAAATTGCAAAACACTGCTCAAAGAAATCTAAGAAGACATAAACAAATGGAAAAGTATTCCATGATCATGGATAGGAGGAATCAACACTGTTAAGGTGTCCATCCTATCAAAGGCAATCTACAAAGTTAGTACAGTACCCATTAAATTACTAACATCATTCTTCTTAGACCTGAAAATAACAATACAGAAATTCATATGGAAATGTAAATGAACACGAATAGCCAAAACAATCCTTAACAAAAGAAATGAAGTGGGAAGTATCACACTTCTAGATTTTAAACTTTACTATAAGGCTACAATAATCAAAACAGCCTGGTATTGGTACAGAATAAGCACAGAGACCAATGGAATGAGATTCCAGAAGCATAATCTCAATTTCTCAACCAATTTCACCTTCAACATAGCCTCCACCAACAACCACTGGGGAGAGGAAAATCTATTCAGTAAATGATTTTGGGAAAACTATCTGATCACATACAGGAGATTAAAACAGGACCCTCACCATACACAAAAATGGATCAAAACCTCAACATAAAACCTCAAACTATAAGAAAATGTAGGAGACGCCCTTATGGAAATTGGAAGTGGCAATCAGTTCCTGATCAAATCCCCAAGTGCCCATGCCATAAGTGATAAGAGACTCAAGTGGGACCTCATTAAACTGACAAGCTTCTGAAAAGCAAAATAAGCCATCAAGAGGGCAGAGAGACAGCCCACGACTGGGAAAAAATATTTGCCAACTGTATATCTGACAAAGTCCTAACATTCAGGATCTACAAGGAACTCAAATGTGCTGAAAGAAAAAAAAAACCTAAAAACAAAAAACAAACAGCCCCATTAAAAAGTGGGCAAAAGACATGAATAGACATGTCTCAAAATAAGATATACGGGCAGCCAACAGACACATAAAAAAGTGCTCAGCCTCACTCATCATCAGAGAAATGCAAATCAAAAGCACATCGAGATACCACCTAACCCCAGTAAGAATGGCCATCATTTAAATTTTTTTTTTTTAGTTTTAAAGATGTGGGATACAATTCAGGATTGATTATACAGGTACCCTTGTTGATGAGTTGTGCCCCTCCCTCCCCTAGCAGTTTCTCTCTACTGCCAATCCTACCCCACCTCCCCTGGCAGTTTCCCACTCCTGCCAATCCCTTTCTTATGGTATTATGATAATTGTTCAAGGTCCGCTTATGAGTGAGAACATATGGTACTCTGTTCTTTGTTTCTGTGATAGATCACTGAGTATGATTGACTCTAAATCCATCCACGTTGCTGTGAAGTCCATATGTTTGTCCTTCTTTATAGCTGCATAATTAGAATGGCCATCATTAATAAAACAAACAGCAACAGATGCTGGTGAGGACGCGGAGAAAAAGGAACGCTTCTACACTGCTGGTGGGAATACAAACTAGCGCCACCTCTTTGGAAAACTGACCTTTCACATGACCCAGCAATCCTCCTACTGGGAACATACCCAGAAGAACTCAAATCATTCTACAAAAAAGATACCTGCATACACATATTTTCTGCAACACGATTAGCAGTAGCAAAAGCATGGAACCAACCACGCTGCCCATGGAAACTGGACTGTATTAAAATAATGTGGTACATATACACAATGGAATATGATGCAGCCATAAAGAAGGACAAACCTATGGACTTCGCATCAACTTTGTTGGATTTAGAGTCTATCACACTCAGTGATCTATCCCGGAAACAAAGAACAAAGCAGCACATGCTCTCACTCATAAGTGGACCCTGAATATTTACCATAATTCTATAAAAAGGGATTGGCATTAGCGGGATACTGCTGGGGTATGGAAGGAACAGGAGACACAACATCAATAAGGGTCCCTGATCTCAAACCAGGCAAAGTGGGGACCAAAGGGAGGCCCAAACTTTGCCTCCTGAGTTGTACCGCACATCTTTTTTTTTTTTTTTTGATTGGAGTCTCACTCTTTCGCCCAGACTGGAGTGCAGTGGCCACTCCCGGCCACCGCAGCCTCGACCAGCTGGGCTCTGGCGATCCTTCCGCCTCAGCCTTCCAAGTAGCCGGAATTACAGGCGCGGGCTACCACGCCCGGTTGATTTTAGATTTATTGTAGAGATGAGGTCTTGCCTGCCCAGGCGGGTCTCAAACCCGCGGGCTCAGGCAATCCACTCACCTCGGCCTCCCAAAGGCGTGGGATTACAGGCTGAGCCACTGAGCCTGGCTTGTACCCCACATCTTTAAAAGAAAATAAAATATTTAAAAAAATGCAAGAGACACCAGTATGCATATTGGAATAGGCAACCCATTTCTGATTTCTAACAAAACCGTATGCCGTAAAAGATAAGATAGACAAATAGGACCTCATCAAACTGAAAAACTTTTGCACAGCAATAAAAATCATCAACAGAATGGAAAGACAACCCACAGAATGGGAAAAAAATATTTGCTAACTATATATCTGACAAACATCCAGAATCTACAAGGAACTCAAATGAACCTAAAGGAAAAAAACAAACAACCCATTTACAGAGTGGGCAAAAGACATGAATAGACATCTCTCAAAAAAAGACATACGAACAGCCAATGGTCACATGAAAAAATGCTCAGCCTCATAATCATCAGAGAAATGCAACTCAAAAGCACACTGAGATACCACCTAACCCCAGTAAAAATGGTCAGCACTAATAAATCAAGAAACAACAAAAGCTGGTGAGGATGCAGAGAAAAGGGAACGCTTCTACACTATTGGTGGGAGTACAAACTAGTTCAACCTCTATCGAAAACAGTGTGATGATTTTTAAAAGAATTGGAAATTGACCTTCCATGCTACCCAGCAGTCCTCCTGAGAATATACCCAGAGGAGCTCAAATCATTCTACAAAAAAGATACTTGCACGCGCATGTTTATTGCAGCACTATTCACAACAGCAAAAACATGGAACCAACCCTGCTGCCCATGGAAAGTGAACTGGATAAGTAAAATATGGTACACGTACACAACAGAGTATTATACAGCCATAAAAAAAGGACAAAATTACGGACTTCACAGTAACTTCGATGAATTTAGAGACTATCATGCTCAGTGATCTATCACAGAAACAAGGACCTGAGTGTTGTCACTTATAAATGCGTCCTGAACATTTATCACAATATTATAAGAGAGGGATCAGCAGTAGCAGAATACTGTTAAGAGAAGGGGAGGGGGCACATAACATCACTAAAGGTACCTGATCCTAAACCAGGGGCAGTGAGGACCAGTTGGGTGCCCAAACTTCACCTGTATATAAACTACTTATGTACCTAATCCTGACTTGTCCCCACATCTTTACAATAAAAAACAAACAAACAAACACAAGATGCTTGTTAGATGTCCAAGTGGAGATTTAGGTCATATTTATAGCTATTATTATTATTATTATTATTATTTGAGTTGGAGTCTCACTCCATCGCCTAGATTGGAGTGCAGTGGCATGCTCCCGGCCACCGCAGCCTCGACCTGCTGGACTCCGGTGATCCTTCTGCCTCAGTCTTCCAAGTAGCTGGAATTACAGGCATGCGCTACCATGCCCTGCTAGTTTTTGATTTATCATAGAGACAGATCTTGCTAAGTTGCCCAGGTGGTTCTCGAACCTGTGGGCTCAGGCAATCCACTCACCTCGGTCTCCCAAAGTGCTGGGATTACGGGCTGAGCCACCGAGCCCGGCCTATAGCTATTATTTATCAGTGACTACTGTGGGTCAGACATTGCTTTAAGATCTTTTATGCCTCTCAACTTTTGCTGAAAGTGGGACTACTGTTGTAACTGCTAAAGTGATAATAAATGCAGAAATTCTGACTCAGGGTCCCTGGCTGGTTATTATTGTGCTAAACAAGACTGAACTTCAGGATGAGGTCCAAGCTGTAGGCATACATTTTGGAGTCGTCAGTCTACAAAGCGTTTTTAAAAGCATGGGACAGAATAAGATCTTCCAAAAAGAGAGTATGCGGGAAGCAAAAAATGACTGGAGATAGCACCTTGGGGCCTTCAACAATTTAGAAGCCTCTCCAAGGAGGAAGAGCAAAGGAGCCTGAGAAATGGCAGCTAGTGTGATGACAGAAATCAGGCAAATGGAAGTAGAATCTGTCTAAATTTCATTGGGGTTCAATATAGATTTTTTTATTTTTAAGAGAGGTCATAGCTGGGATCGGTGGCTCAGCCTGTAATCCTGCGCCTTTGGGAGGCTGAGGTGAGTGGATTGCCTGAGTCCGCGGGTTCGAGACCCGCCTGGGCAGCGAGACCTCATCTCTACAATAAATCAAAAAATCAGCCGGGCACGGTAGCGCATGCCTGTAATTCCGCCTTCTCGGAAAGCTGAGGCAGAAGGATCCCCGGAGCCCAGCAGGTCGAGGCTGCGGTGGCCGGGAGCGGCCACTGCACTCCAGTCTGGGCGACCGAGTGAGATTCCAACTCAAAAAAAATGAGAAAGGTCATATTCGGGAATGTGAAAACCAAAGGCATGCTGATCAACATTCTTCTCTATGAAATACTAATATTTATAGGGAAAATAATGTGAGCCCCTACAAAAAAAATCTTTCTATGTTTACTGTCAAGACATGGAACTTTCTGATGCAGGGTGGAAGACAATTTAGAAGGGTAGTCTAGTGTCTGGTTGAAATTTCTCAAAGCATATATGAAACAAACATGCTTTTTTTCTCATGGTAAAGTTATCTCTTGGTCAAGCTGCTGCAAACTAGGCTACAAAAAGTATACGATAATATAGATAACATATATCATATATTCTGCCTTGTAGAGCACATTCATAACAAACAAAAAGTCCAAGCCAAATCTGGATCTATTGTTCCACAGAAACTTAGGACCAGCTCATTGACCCATGCTATATAAAGTCTGCCATAGAAAGAAGCAAAATTAATCAGCCATTATTCATGTATAATGATGACTTTGTTAATTTCAAGACTACTCAATTTGCTATGTCCTATTGGTGATACTTCTGGAAAACAAAATTGAAACATTAAAACTGATTTCAAATTTGTCAGTTTTTTCTGATATAGTTAAGATATAGAAATAATAAGTCTAAGAAAATGATTTACTAATGCTGAAGGAGATAAGATAAAAGACATAAGCAAAATAAAAACAAAATCAATTGTCTCTGGCAAAAGGGAAAATATAACTTCCTTCCTGGAGGAATTAAAAAAAACAAACAGAAATAGAATGAAGAGGTGTTCAAATACTTGTCTGACAATATCTTTAATATAAAATTGAATTCTAAAATGTTACAAAAGCATTTTATTTCTTTAAAGTTCTGCAATAATAAAATCTTGATCATGCAGCACCCTAAATGTGGTGTCTATGAAAAAGAATAGAATGTGGATTTATCACCATAACACACATTATATATTGGCAATGTGGTTTCTGGGTATAAGTGAAGATATTTCTGATTCAATTAGAATTATTTTTAAATTAAATTACTCATTGTCTGCTTCATTTCAGAGTAATGCATTACCTAATTTGTAATTAAGGATGGATTCACGCATAGTTATGTAAAATAATTGGTCCAATATTTTCAAAGGTCATGATGCAGAGTAAGAACATATTCTAGAAAGTTAGTATTTTATAATTATTTTCAATGCCTTGATTTGACTCGATAATCATATTAGCTTTGTGAATTATAAATAGATAAAAAATTAAGGGCACAGATTTTGATGCCTATACACGTTGTTCAGTTTCACTATGTGTAAATCAGAATTTAGGAGGATGCAACAAAATTTAAAAAACCGAATTTCCAAAACAATGTATATGTTACAATATGTACATGTTAATTGTACCTACAGAGCTACCTTTCCCATTTGTTCTGGTAAAATAATACTAGAAGGCATATGTTGTTTTTGTTTAAGAGGTAAATTCACAGCAACAAAGAAAAACAAAGTATCACATTAACTAAATTATTGAATTAAGTAAGAGTTCCTTCCTCAGTGTCAAGAAATGAATTCTACTCTTTCTATTGCTAGTTATATAAACCCCATGAAAAAAAATTCCCCAAAAAGTGTATATTCACTTTTGACTAGTTAAGTTTAATTCATTTACTCTTTCATTCAACCTATTTCATTCGACATTATTGATCCCTTAACATTTGTGGAGCAGTGTACTCCATGGAACTTGCCAGCTAGGCTAAAGGAACTTAGCATCTTGGTTCAATGGACAGTTATCCTTAAGTTCTATAACCGTGTCTTTCAGATGGTTTGATGCAAAGGAAAGAACCCGAACTGGCTGGGTGTGGTGGCTCACATCTGTAAGCTCAGCATTTTGGGAAGCCAAGGTGATTGCCTGAAGCCAGCTTGGACAATATGGCAAGACCTCAAAAAATAAAAAATTAGCCAGGTGTGATGGCACGGGCCTGTGTTTTTAGCTATTTGGAAGGCTGATATTGAAGCATCACCTGAGCCCAGTTAAGTCAGGACTGTGGTAGCCATGAGTGTGCCACTGTACAACAGCAGCCTGGGCAGGAGAGTGAGACTCTGATTCAGAAAAAAAGAAAGAAAAAAGAAAAAGAAAAAGAACCTGAACTAATTGCAGTTTTGCCCCTACTTAGATGAGTCACATGGCCTGTCTGCCACTTAGGATCCACCTCATGGGAACTGGGATGATAATCTCATCCAATCACAGACTGTTGGGAAAATCAAGTGAGATGATATAAATTAGAACAGGATAAAAATAAATTACAGTCACAATGCCATGGTTTGACTAAACATTATTTTAGTTTAACTGGAAATAATTGTGACTGAGGCTGTAGTCGCCATGACAGCTACACTCAAATCCTGAAGTTAAGGACAGGTGCCCTGGGAGTTCACTCACTGGTTTTGCTAGAAAAGAAGTCACACTGCAACTACTGCTATGACGTAGAGAAACTATCCTTAATGTACTCAATCATATTAAATACTATAAGAACAACCAAGTTTGGATACCAATTAAGCAAATTAATATTTAGTGAGCACTTATTCTTTATCAGTGACTCTTTTTTGTGAAGACACAAAGATGAATAAATCCTGATTCCTGAACCTGAGAAGTTCAGGGTTCTTCTTCTTCTTCTTCTTCTTCTTTTTTTTAAGATATAAGAACAATCAGGATTATAGACTCTAAGTCCATCCAGGTTGCTGCAAAGTTCATGATTTTGTTCTTTATGGCTGCGTAATATTCCATTGTGTATATGTAACACATTTTTTTCATCCAGTCCTCTTTTGATGAACAGCATGGTTGGTTCCATGTTCTTGCTATTGTGAATAATGCTGCGATAAACATACGTGTGCAGGTATCTTTTTTATAGAGTGATTTGAGTTCTTCCCGGTATATTCTCAGTAGGGGGATTGCAGGGTATTGTATTTGTATACCTAACCCTGAATTGTACCCCACAATTTTAAAATAAAAAATTTAAAAGCTAAAAAAATAAAAGAGACAAGATCTTGCTCTGTTGCCCAGGCTGGAATGCAGTGGCACAATCATAGTTCACTGCAGCCTCGAATTCCTAAGCTCTAGTGATTCTCTCACCTCAGTCTCTCAAGTAGTTGGGATTATAGGCATGTGTCACCACATTTGGCTTATTTTAATTTTATTTTTGTGGAGATGCTATGTTGTCTAGGCTGGTTTCAAACTCTTGCCTTCAAGCGATCCTCCCACCTTGGCCTTCCAAAGTGCTGAGATTACAGGTGTGAGTCATTGCACCTGGCCAGAGAAGTTTAGTTTTGAGATGTCTATTTCATGTCTGCATACCTCAGTTATACATGAAGAGGAGCCAGACAGTTTTAAAGGGCTCATCCCATTCAAACATGGCATGGTTCTACACTCAGATCACAGAAGGTGAGCTACCAGTCTAACTTTTTTTTTTTTTTTAAGTTGGAGTCTCACTCCGTCATCCAGGCTGGAGTGCAGTGCCATGCTCATGGCCACCGCAGCCTCAACCTCCTAGGCTTAGGTGATCCTTCTGCCTCAGCCTTCCAAGTAGCTGGAGCTACAGATGCACGCCACCACACTCGGCTAGATTTTGTGATTGATTGGAGAGGCGAGGTCTCATCAAGTTGCCCAGGCTGGTCTCAAACTCCCAGGCTCAGGCAATTCTCTTGCCTCAGCCTCCCAAACTGCTGAGATTACAGGCTGAGCCACTGTGCCCGACCTCAATTCTTAAAATAATAGAGTAACAATAAATAGCCTTTATCATTTGTATGTGGAAATTAAAGTATTCCACAGAAATCAGTGATTGTTATAAACATCCTTATTTTTACTTTTGTATACTTTGTTAAAATTTTCTTTTACACACAAAATATTTGCAAGTTAACCAGGCAATTAAACAAAACACATATGCTGATTTGGACTTTTATACCAGAAGCATTTTTGAATATAACAATGCATATATTTGATAACAAGACAGGGAAATTTCTATAAGGGTAGGAGCTCAGTAAATGTTTGTGGAACGACTGGTAATGAATTTATTAACTGAAGTGTCCTCTTGTTTGTCAAATAGAAATTCTACAAACCAAATCACCTTTCTCATAGAGTTGCCATGAGCTTAAAAGACAATGAGATGCACATAAGAGCAATTCTCAAAGTTAAAAACAGCTATATAAAGGAACGAATGTGCTAAAATGCTGTAATCATCAGCCTGTAGGTCACACAGGAAAAAGATCAGTGTGTGCCTTTTCTGGCTCCTGTGAAAACCTTCCAGAGTGTTTCATAAGGGTAAGATGAAGTGTGCGAAGCAGTTAGGAGGATGTCTGGCGATAACAAATTCTCAAGCAATACAGTATATCTTCTAATTCTCTAGTTTTAATTGACCACTTTTTCTTTTTAAAGGCGGTAACTCTGGGAATCATCACACCAGACAATGGGCTACAGTGAATGTTTTAGATATTTTGTTGATTTTTGTGTGCTGTTTTTCTTTTTGAGTCATGGTCTCACTCTGTTGGCTGGGCTGGTGTACAGTGGCACAATCACAGCTCACTGCAGTCTTGACCTCCTGGGCTCAGGTGATCCTTCTACTGTGATTAAGGTATGTGCCACCACACCCAACACATTTTTGGAATTTTTGTAGAGACAAGGTCTCATTATGTTGCCCAGGCTGGTCTCGGTTCAAGCAATCCTACTAGCCTGGCCTCCCAAAATGCTGGGATTACAGGTATGAGTCACCCCACCTGGCCTTGTGTGCTGTTTTCAAATCACTGGCATGATACAGAAGAGAGATTCCCTATCATTATGTCACTTGGTTTGAAATAAGAGTGGGTGTCTATCAGCTTCAGAGAATTTTCTTAAGAATCAGAGATTATTTCTGATTCAAGTCTACAAATCCATATCTACAAAACTAAACTGCTAAATTAAAGCACGTAAAGCAGTGTTTCTTTCTTTCTTTCTTTCTTTCTTTCTTTCTTTCTTTCTTTCTTTCTTTCTTTCTTTCTTTCTTTCTTTCTTCCTTCTTTCCTTCCTTTCTCTCTCTCTCTCTCTCTCTTCCCCTCTCTCTCTCTCTCTTTCTTTCTTTCAAGTTGCAGTCTCACTCTTGTTGCCTGACTGGAGAGCAGTGCCATGCTCACAGCCACCGCAGTCTTGACCTGCTGGGCTCAGGAGATCCTTCCACCTCAGCCTTACAAGTAGCTGGCACTAAAGATGCATGCCACCACACCCGGCTGTTTTTTGTGACTTATTGTATAGAAAAGGTCTCACCAAGTTGCCCAGCCTGGTCTCTAACCCCTGGGCTCAGGCAATCCTCTCGCCTCAGCCTTCCACAGTGCTGGGATTACAGGCTGAGCCACCGCACCCGGCCAAAACAATGTTTCTTATCCCAGAGTGCCTAGTTGCTGAACTCCTAAAATCGCATGTCAGATTTATTTGTGTCTATGTACATTTTTCTGAAGAAAATAATCCCTAGCTTTCACAAAGGGATTGTGACTTTCTCCAGTGTAAGAATTACTGGTACAGAAAACCTACAACAGTTAAATAGTGTATCAAGTGATTCACTCATGACTCAAGAGTTCTTATTCATTCTTCCTTCTTTCCTTCATCCATTCAGTGAACAGATATTGATTGAATGTCCACTATGTGCTGACATTAGGTTGCTGGAGATTTACAGCAATAAATAAAACATATAAAACTCATTGGGAGACAGATAATAAGCAACTGAATAAAATAGAAAATCAAGTAGCAGCAAATGTGATGAAAGAAGAGAAAACAGAGCCGGAAGTGGGGCATGAGGGGTGGGGTGAGTTTTGGCGTTGGAGTCTCAGACAGGGACTCAGGGAAACCTTTCCGGGATAAGGGAGACCCTGGGAAAGAGGCTTAATGAAGTCCAGGAGAAATTCAATCACATATCTGGGTAAAGAATATTCCAGACATTGTTTGAGGCCTGGTTTTATCTTCAGTGTTTTATGCTGAGTTTTCTCTTGCATATGGTCCTGCTTACTTTTAGTTGCTACTTAAAAATTTTTTTTTGCTTGCATAAACCCAGTGGATGTACATTTCTGCTCCAAATTTCCTCTCTCATAAAATAAGGACATTTGACTAGCCTATTTCTCAAAATGTTAACATTTTGTTGTAGTGGCTATTATTGTTTTAATTGTCATTATAAACTTCGTAGGTTTAAAGTTTTCCCAAACTCAGTAGCAATCTGGACTAAGCCACAAATACCCTAATTAATGCATCCACCCAAGATTCACATGAAAATGTAAACTATATGCCTTTGCCTTGGAAGAGCTTAAAACCAAATAGAGATCTACTTCTTGGAAGGTTAAACTATGCTTTATGGTTGCACCCAATTGTGAGTGAATTATTCCTGTTGTTTGGGGTTAGTTTTACCAGCATCTAAATCTGTCTGAAGATTTAGGGTTTCCTATGTCCTGGTACTGAGGAAGGCATATTCGTATCCAGTAGGATACAAGTAAAAATAGGATCACTTTTCAGGCAAAAGTTCTATTTTTCCTGTTGAATTTCTTTAGCTTATAAACACAATACTCTGCAAACAACAATGACAACAACAACAAAAACTCCTAGTAACAAATAAATCATCAAAAAGAAATGAAAATAAGAAAAAAGAAAGCTCTCAAAAATTTGGAATCTTGGTGCAACCTACCATATATAAAATAACCACTGGGAATTGTTCAGTCTTTCTGTCTTCCTTAAAATTGAGACCAGTCCAAAGATAGGAATGAAAATCAAGAAGCCGGAATGTAGCTGTGAGTGTTGCTCAGAACCCAGGGTGTGGGCCTGTGTTATACCTTCAGCTCTGAACAGTTCCGGACCTCTAGCAAGCATCAGAATTATCTGGTTGTGCTTGTTAAAATGTAGGCCACTGGACACCAGGCAATTTGTGATTCACTGTCTGGGGTGGAGCCTAGGAACTTTTCATTTCTGAGATTTCCTAGGTGATATTTTGAGAACTGATGACTTAGAGAATACCCAGGTGGGTTTCTGTTTGGAGAACTACTGCTGGGCTCCTGAGGATGTTCCAGTCATTGGAATGTTCTGAGGAATACTTGCAGAAAGCCTTGAAAGCAGAGTGGCCAACGTGGTGATCCCAGTAGGCAAAACAGTCAGGCTCATCTTCCTGTTATGCATTTGCTGAGATGCAAGGTGGTCCTCAGACTTTTGCAGCTCTTCGATTGGTGCCCCAGGGAAGAACAGGCCCCATTAAGGACAGTCAGGGGTCATCTGATTATATCTGTACCCAGTATGTAAAGGATCGAAAGTCATTTATCACATTCTCTAATCACATGTGAACATGAAATCAGCCAAGTTGTCAGTTGAACCATCTTTCAATAAGTAAAATAATAAAATAGCTAAACTGTTTGCCGTTCTACAAGCTAGTAGTATTTATTTTAGCAATAAAGAGACTCTTTAAATTGAAATGTGTTAGCTCAAGAGGATACATTTACCAAGTGTAAATTAAAGAGTTTATTTGCTTTCATTCTGTGAATTCCAAAATAAGAACCATTTCTGATCTTGAAGAATCTAAATCTGAGTGATGAGGTATGACAAAATTGAAATCCTACTTTTTCCTTTGTGTAATAAATATAATGTGGTACACAACAGGTATTAGGAATTACCTTATTTGCAAACTATTTAATGCTTACACTTAGAAATTATCACCTTATATTTCAGGAAAGATATTCTAAAATATGTAAAAAATTTGGAGGAAATTCTAGAAAATTCTCTATGGCTAGATTAGCAAGAAAAGCAAACAGTTTGGTCAAATAAGAGATATGTGATGGTTAGTTCTATATAACAACTTGGTTAAGCTATAGTGCACATTTGTTTGGTCACACACCAGTCTAAATATTATTGCAGTGAAGGTATTTTTTTTAGATGTGATTAATATTTGAATCAGTTGGCTTTGAGTAATGCAGATTACCCTGCTTCATGTGAATGAGTCTCACCTAATCAGTTGAACACTTTCCTTAAGAGGACTCTCAGAAATGAAGAGGAATAAATTCTGCCTCAATATTGCAACATAGAAATGTTGCTTGAATTTCGTACCTGCTGCTCTGTAGAATTTGGACTCTAGGCTGCAACCTCAATTTTTACCTGAATTTCCAGCCTGTCAGCTTGTTTAATGGATTTCACACTTGCCAACCAACACTATTGCATAAGCTAATTTTTTTTTTTTGAGTTGGAGTCTCACTCTGTCATCCAGACTGGAGTTTAGTGGCACGCTCCGGCCACCGCAGCCTCAACCTGCTGGGCTCAGGTGATCCTTCTGCCTCAGCCTTCCAAGTAGCCGGAACTACAGGTGCGTACTACTATGCCTGGCTACTTTTTGATTTATTATAGAGACGAGGTCTCGCCAAGTTGCTCTGGTGGGTCTCAAACCTGCGGGCACAGGCAATCTACTTGCCTTGGCCTCCCAAAGTGCTGGGATTACAGGCTGAGCCACCGAGCCCAGCCGCATGAGCCAATTTTTAAAAATTTCTCTCTTTCTTTTTATGTGTCTGGCTCTCTTTGTCTATCTCTCCCTCTCTCATTCTCTCTCTGTCTCAATTCAATATACTTATTGACTTTGTTTCTCTGGAGAACACTAAGATAACATACATCAATGACAAGACTTATCAGCTGGAGTTGTTTAGCCTGTTGTTTTAATGTGACTTGATGAACCAGCAGTAATTCTCGACCACTTGAGAGCGACTTAATTTTCCTCTTTTTTTTTTTTGAGTTGGAGTCTCATTCTGTCACCCAGACTGGAGTGCAGTGGCCGCTCCCGGCCACCGCAGCCTCGACCTGCTGGGCTCCGGCGATCCTTCCGCCTCAGCCTTCCAAGTAGCTGGAACTACAGGCGCACGCTACCACACCCGCCTAATTTTTTGATTTATTGTAGAGATGAAGTCTCGCCAAGTTGCCCGGGCAGGTCTCGAACCCGCGGGCTCAGGCAATCCACTCACCTCAGCCTCCCAAAGGCGCGGGATTACAGGCTAAGCCACCTAGCCCGGCTTAATTTTCCTCTTAAGGTTCACCATCATTTATTGAAAATAATGATTTTTTCATTTATTGAAAAGCAGATATTTATTTGCTAATGCTGACATTTCTGAGAAACAGGCTGTCCTGTGACTTCTAAGTTTCCTTTGCCTGGAAAACGCAAAGAGAGGTGAATTAATGATTCCTCAGTAATTTGATTTGTTTGAGACAGATATTGGGTTATCTACTACAACCATGTTTTCTCTGGTTAATTCATGCTGTTTGCAGCCTTAAGTGTAGATACACTAAGTATTTATTCTGACCAGAAAGTGATGTTTCATTGCCTCGGGACAGGAACATCATGTACAAGGCTGCTGTTCTGCATAACTCCGGAGATTGTGCAATGTGGTGTCCTCAATCAGTTATGATCACTGGCTGGAAAAACGCATTAAAACTACATGTCTCTGTACATTTGGAGTAAAAACGTGCTCAAGAAAAAGTTACAAGATGAGGGAGAAATTTATTGAGTGTCTACTCTGTGCAAGAAGACTCTATGCCAAATAATTTAGTTGTAAAATCTTATTTGATCTTTTAAACATGTCTGTAAGGCAGGTATTATTGTTATCATTCCCATTTTCTGGGTCAGAAGAAGAGGATCAAAATATTAAGTGACCTGCTAAAGCCAAGTTGTGTAAATGAAGAAACATGAATTTAATTTATATTTCATTCCAAAACTCGTAATCTTTTTTCTACACTGGATTGACTCTTGGTTAAAGTTAGACTTTTACAGTGCTGAACATAATTTTAAAACCTTTGGGTTAATTTATACATACAACAAATTGATTTTTCTCAGATAGGTGCCTTTTCTAGACATTGGTCTGAAAAGGGATCTGCAGCAAGTGAACCTAAGTCAACATTTGATATCATTTTGACCTACTTAGAGATGCAAATTCAAAATACTTAGCTGCTTAAGTTTTCAAAATGGTGGCACCAATGGTCCAACTCATGTTTGTAACATGAGTAACAAGAAGGTGTTTGGTTAGTATCATTTTCTTTAGGAAATTGGTAAGGGTTTCTCAGATCTTTGATTTCTTTTGACTTGATATTTTCTGAACCTGTTACTATCCTACAAACCACCCATTTATGTACTCCTTATTCTTATATTCAACACGCATTCGGTGCTTATTATAAGAAAAGTATACATTTTGTGCTGAAGAGAGTACAAAGATGGATTAGCTGTAGTATTACCATTAAAGTACTTTCCATCTAAAGGGAAAGTTCCAGTAAATAAATAGAAGACAGAAGAGTACAGAATGGCAAGTGGTTTTTGATGTTTGCCACAGAACAACACTAGCAGATAAATACTCACAAAAAGGTGGTAGAAATAGAGACTGATGAAGATATGAGGATAGCCACTATGCCTCGGTAGTCACTATGATGATGTCAATTATTCTAATAACACAAGACAGACAGTTAGGAAAGCAAGTGTGTACAAGATCATTTAGGTAGTTTTTTTTTTCTTGTGGCTCAGAAATAAGTGAAAAAGAGCAATGACTACCCAATACTTTCCCCTTTATTATTGGATATAGCTTTGCATGTGGTGTGAAAGAAAACAAATATAGTTGTGTATACATATTTAACCTAACACTTTTTTTGTCAATGCCTAATTATTGGATTATTTTGTCAAAGTGGATAACGGGTGAATAATGCGGAACCATAAAACAAAAGTTACTTTAGAAGACTGAGAAGGCAAATAGTAGCGTATAATTCTAGAAGAGTGAAGTAGAAAAGGTCCCCCACACCCCAACACTTGTTTTGCAGATGAGAAGAGTAAGACTCAGAGAGGAAATGCATTTGTCCAAGTGTGATATCTTCAGCTGGTTGAAGAAAATCAGATAGAATTTGAGAGGAGGAGGAGCTTTAGGAATGAAACTTGTAAACTTGTGTTTCCTTCCCCAACTGTCATGTACTGGGTCTAAAATTTCAGGAGTTGTTGTAATAACAAATAAACTGAGAATTAAAGACACAGTTTATGCAGTTTCCCTAAAATGAAAACACAAAGTCATCCTTGCAGAGAAAGTAAACGAAATGAATCTCCTTGATGTGGCAGTTAAAAGTTAACCTTGGTGCAAGAATGACCGACAGACAGAGCTGGGATACAGTTCAGTTGAAGGTGGGAGAGTTCAAGGGATTTCTTGGAAGAGATAATATATCCGTGCGGTTAGTGGATGGTTTGCTGAATTAAGTCAATTTCTCTCTCTTCCTTTTTCATTTATTTTATCTTAGATTCAGAGAGTACAAGTGCATATTTGCTACATGGGTATATTGTGTCCTGGTAGGGGTTGGAATTCTGGTGTGCCTATTACTCAAATAATGAACATTGTACTCCATAGGTAGTTTCTCAATCCTTATACCCTTCCGGCTTTTGGAGTCTCCAGTGTCTAGCATTTCTGTCTTTACATGATATATACACATGGTTTAAGCATTAAAGGGAGACCTGTGGTATTTGTTTTCTATTTCTGAGTTAGTTCACTTAAGATAATGGTCTCCTTCTCCAACCATGTTGCTGCAAATGACATGATTTCATTTTTTGTTATAGCTGCATATTTATTTCACTGTTTAAATATACCATATTTTCTTTATTCAGTTAACCACTGATGGACACCTAGGTTGGTTCCACGACTTTACTATTGTGAGTAGTACTGCAATAAATATATGATTACAGGTGTATTTTTTATGTGATTTCCCCCTCTTTCGTTAAATACCTAATAGTGGGATTACTGGATTAAATGATAGTTCTATTTTTAGTTCTCTGAGAAATTTTCATGCTGAATAAATTTTTCATTCACATTTTTTTTTTAAAGAGACAGAGTCTTGCTCTGTTGACCAGGCTGGCGTACAGTGGCACAGTCATAGCTCTCCAAAAACATCAAACTCTTGGGTTCAAGCATTCCTCTTGCCTCAGCCTCCTGAGTAACTGAGACTACAGGTACACGCCACCATGACCAGTTGATGTTTTTAGTTTTTTTGTAAAGAAGACTTCTCTCTATGCTTGCCAGGCTAGTCTTGAACTTCTGGCCTCAAACGATCCTCCCACCTTGGCCTCCCAAAGCACTGGGATTATAGGTGTGAACCACTGTGCCGGGCCTCGTCCATACTTTTAAACTCAGCAACAACTTAGGGTAAAAGATAAAGTTTTTATTTTACCTTGGAAAAGAGGACTCAAACTTTTGTTGGTGTTTAAGGTGTTATTCATACAAAATCATAAAACCAGGTGAATGTGTTATCTGGAATTTTTACTTGCTGCATTTATCATTTCATGTTTCATAAGCTAGATTCCAGATAATATATTAGGAAATGCCTTTATAAGCAACTCAGACACAGAAAAAATTCTTCAGATGACATACTTGAGGTTTGCATTTTGAGGTTATATAGCATTACCCTTGGAGGATATTATGCCACTAGTCTTCATAATTTGGCTAAATTTTGAGTATACTCTTTCTTTGAATGTGAGGAGATTTACAATAGGATCAAAAGAGATTTTCTTCATTCAGCCAAGGTTTTGAACCATATTTTAAGTCTGCTGGTATGGAGGGAAGAAGAATTGTTCACAGTCATAGTCTGAGACTTTTCAATTATCAGCAGAGATAAAGTGGTGGCTAGTCTGAAATTGCAAACAAGTTGTGGTCTAAATGTTCACTTTTCAGATCTCCTCTTTGGAACACAAATCATTTTCTCATAGACAAAAGGGTTGACACGGTAGCTGAATTGCTGAGGCTATTCACAAAATCTCTTTTAAGCCATCATGTACCTAAAACTTAACTGTTTTTCTAGTTTTTTATAAAATGAACCACAGGCGGCAAAAGAACATGCTGGCAAAGTGTGCATAGTTCCTCTAATGCAAAGGAATCATTGACCTTTCCATTGTCTGGGCCAGGAATGTGTCCTGGAGAGGTGATAGAGGGCCAGGTGGTCTTGGCAATGAAAACCTCCAGTTCACAGTCTCCCTTTGATTTCACAGCCCCTGTGATTGGTTCTCTTGCTTCCCTTTTTCCAAAGCAGCAGATAGTTCTGACAAGGTTTTATCTCCTCTTGGTTCCAGAACAAAAAGATACATTTGAAAAACCAGAA
This sequence comes from Carlito syrichta, assembly GCF_000164805.1. Taxonomy (NCBI): domain Eukaryota; kingdom Metazoa; phylum Chordata; class Mammalia; order Primates; family Tarsiidae; genus Carlito; species Carlito syrichta. The sequence continues at coordinate 622,482 of NW_007253521.1, forward strand.
TACAGTAGTCCCACCTTACAAGCATTTCAGGTACCCTTGATTAACCTCGAACTGAAAATAGGTGAATGCAGTATAGTAAGATATTTTTAGGGAAAGAGAAGCAAGGTCACATTTATATAACTTACAGTATATTGTTATAATTGTTCTATTTTATTAGTTATTATTGTTGATCTCTGCTGTGCCTAATTTATAAGTTGAACTTTTTCATAGGGATATATGTATAGGGAAAAACATAGCCTATATAGGTACTATCCACGATTTCAGGCATCCACTGGGGGTCCTGGAGCATATCTCTGTCAAAAAACGAGGGACTACTATCTACTGCTTTTGGTATTTTCTAAGCATTTTAGAAAACAAGAGGAGAAATAATTATGGGGCTATCAAGTCAGTCTCTCTAGTCCGTTCTACTCTCTTGCTTTATGAAAAAACAAAACCATACTCAGCAGTAATGGTGATGAAGAAAGTTTTACCTACATTTCTGAGAGAAATCAGACACAGAGAGCCTTAAACATGTCATCGCTAGAGCTTATGAACTTGCAGGTGCCTTGAGACAAAGAGCAGCAGGGCTGGCGCCCCCTGAGATAGCAGTGCTTTGGGTAGGCCATGAGAAAAGGCCAGGTTTGGGAATTTAATCTCTCCTCTGCAATACACAGCTCATTCCATATATTGACCATCCTACTGTGTAGATTTAACCTTAGTTAAATTAGCTTGAAGATTAGCAGTTAGTCCTAGGTACCAGAAGGAAGAGATGAAAGTTAAGGAAAAAAAAGTGGCCATAGTGTTTCTCTGGCCACTTACAGGAGATGTGAGCCATTACACATTGGGAAAGATAAATAAGCCATAGTCTATACAGGCACAGAAGCGTGAGAAACTCATTTCAGTCTATGAAGTATGTATATATAAGAAGTTATTTTTATTTTTATTTTTAAGAATACACGGTAGAGGCCCCTAATCCTTCAGGGAGAAAGAAGTAAAAAAAAAAAAAAAAAAAAAAACTTCCTGGGGAAGACACCACATGTAGAAATATTGTGTATATGTGGAGGGAGAGTGGAGGGAGATAAAATGGGTATTTATTTATTTATTTATTTATTTTGAGTTAGAGTCTCACTCTGTTGCCCAGACTGGAGTGCAGTGGCATGCTCCTGGCCACCGCAGCCTCGACTTGCCGAACTCTGGCAATCCTTCTGCCTCAGCCTTCCAAGTAGCCGGAACTAGAGGCGTGCGCTACCATGCCCAGCTAATTTTTTATTTATTATAGAGACAAGGTCTTGCCAAGTTCCCTGGGAGGGTTTCGAACCCGCAGGCTCAGGCAATTCACTCACCTAGGCCTCCCAAAGTGCTGGGATGACAGGCTGAGCCACCGAGCCTGGCCAAAATGGGTATTTATTAAGGACAGGTGGTGAGAGAGAGTGTGGTGGCCTCCAAGTGGGTGATATGTGTGCACTTAAGGGTTGCGCACCATGTTGCCGGGGCTTAAGGGACTTTATGTGGCAAGAGGTGAGAAACTAAACTAGAGATATGGGAGGTGTCAGCCCATTCAGGGTTGTAAACCACACTATGAAAGGTGAATATTATTCTCTAGAGCTTAGGGAGCCATTAATGCTTAAGCACATGCGATTCACATTTTGGATGGACTAATTGGGAAATGTGTTGAAAGTAGATCTAAGAATACCAGTTAGGAAGTTGTTGCAAGAGTCCAAAAGAAACATGATGATGACTTTATGAAGACCATCATTAGAGCATTACCAAGAATGGAGAGTACAGTTTTAGATTTTTAAAAATTTAGATTCTTTGGTTAAAAATGACTGAATAAGCACATTCACTTATCTTAGGTCAAACATATTACATTCAAAACTATTATAGTGAAACAAAAAGAAAGAAAAGGAACACACAAGGAAAAAAATGGAAGCAAAGGTGACAAGAAGACACAGAGATAGAGCAACCCATATCAGTAGCATTTTTACTCTGGAAAACAGATGGGCTAATGGTAGGTGTGTTACAGGTTGTAGCAAGCTGTATTTGCAGCCTTCTTATAGTGGAGAGGAGGAAGAGAAGTCTCCAAGAAAGAAACAGATTCTCTGAATTAGAAAAGTGCTCAGCCTCACCAATCAGAGAAATGCAAATCAAAACCACACTGAGATACTGCCTAGTCCCAATAAGAATGGCCATCATTAATAAAACAAAAAACAACCGATGCTAGTGAGGATGTGAAGAAAAGGGAATGGAGCTTCTACACTGCTGGTGGGAAGGCAAACTAGTACAACCTCTATGGAAAACAGTGTGGTGATTCCTAAAAAAACTAGAAATTGACCTTCCATATAATCCAGCAATCCCCTACTGGGAACATACTCAGAGGAACTTAAATCATTCTATAAAATGATACCTGAGCATGCATGTTTATTGCAGCGGCATTCACAATAGCAAAAACATGGAATCAAATGTGCTGCCCATTGAAATTGGACTAGATTTTTAAAAATGGTACATATACACGGTAGAATATTACACAGCCATAAAGAAGGACAAAATTACGACCTTTCTGCAGTTTGGATGGATTAAGAGTCTATAATTCAGTGATCTATCACAGAAACAAAGAACTGAGTACCACATGTTCTCACTCATAAGTAGACCTTGAACATTAATCATAATATGATAAGAAAGGGATTGGCAGTAGTTGAAAACTGATGGGAGGGGCACATAGTAAGGCCTGGTCTGAGTCAGAAAGCTCAAGAACTGGGAAGACACAACATCAATAAGGGTACCTGATCTCAAACCAGGTGAAGTGGGGACCAAAGGAAGGCCCAAACTTTACCTGTATGATGACCACTTGTATGCCTAATCCTGAATTGCACCCCATATTTTAAAATAAAATAAAAAGAGGTGAGGCCTTTAAAAGAAAGAAGAAAAATCTGCAAGTGCTCAGGAATTGGGGGTACCAGTTACTCTGGAAGGACAGGATGAAAAGAGAAGTGATTTTATAGCAACTTGGATGGACTTAGAGTCTATAATACTGAGTTACCTATCACAGAAACAAAGAACGGAGAACCGCATTTTCTCATTCATGAGTGGACCTTGAACAACTATGCTAATACTGTAAGAAAGGGATTGGCAGTGGTGGGAAACTGCCAGCGGAGGGGGAGTCCGGTACACCTCCTCAATAGGGGTACCTGCAAAATGAACACTCATATACCTAATTCTGAATTGTACCCCACATATTCAAAATAAAAATAAATTTAAAAAGATAAGTAATTTTGTACATAGCATTTGAAGTGCCAGATATTCAACTACATGTTATATAGCCGGTCAACTTCCTGGAGACAGGAAGTTTATTCTCTGGAGAGAATAAACTTATATAGCCTTTCAACTTAAACAGGAGACAGGAAGTTTATTCTCTGGAGAGGTTAATCCAACAGACTGTGAACCTGAGGATGTTGGGTAGGGCCAAGGGCAGGATCAGGATCAAGTGCAACAGGGGAAAGAGGGAGCAAGTGAGAATCTGCACACTCCCTTCTCCTGCTGAGCCTCTTGGGTTTTTACAGTCAGGTATCACCTTCCTTATTATCTAGGAGGTGCTAGAGAATTCCTTTCTGGAGAAACTCATCAAAGAAAAGACCAACACATAACAGCATTTGTGACACTTCTCAAGAAAAGTTGACTCTCAACTAGATGATCACTTACATTCAGGAAACAAGTCCTAGGGGACCTCGCCCATCCCCGTTCCAACACAAAGCATCCAATCAACTTTTAGTGCCTTATCTTTAACTATATACATATAGCGAAAGTTTTAACACATCACAACACTGTTTTCCACAGAAGCTGAACTAGTCACTAGATATATAAGGAAAGTCTCTAACATAAAATAATAAAAATGAATACATACAAAAAAATGAAATTTAGAGAAAGTATACGTAATATAAAGAGAAAAAGAAAATTATGAATAAAAACTGTGATAAGAATCTATGACAAAGTCATAAAAATACTATAAAAAGAACAGGATATCATAGGAAAAATCATACAGAAAATATGAATGATCTCATGTATTTTTTTAAAGACAGAAATTTAAAAATTAATAGAAGTTTTGGGAAATAAATTTGAGAAAAATTTCTCAGAAAAAAGATGAAAATGAGAAAGACATGGGAAATCAAAGATAAAGATTAAAAATAATAGAAGACGAGCCCAAGAGGCCTAATGTCTAAATAACAGAAGATACACAAGAGAGACACAGAAAATCAATAAATTATTTTTTAAAAATACAGAATATCTCCAGGAATGAAGGGATGCATTTTCAGATTTAAAGGGACAAACAAATATCTAAAAAGAAAATTGAAAGGAATAAAATGGATTAATTAACACTAAGGCACGTCACTGTAAATTCTTGTCACATTAGGGGTAAATAGAAGATTGTAAATTTGTGATAGAGAAAATAAAAACAGACCACATACAGGACTGTAAATCAGTGACACTGGAATTCTCAAGAGCAAAACTGGAAGCTAGGAGACAATCAAGTAACAGTTAAAAATTCTAAGGGAAAATGATCTTCAACCTAGAATTCTATACTGAACTAAACTATCAATCAATTGGTAGGCAGATTAAAAACATTTTCAAACCTAGAAATTATTCTTTTAAATGGCATTCCATGGACTGTTTTATAGAAAGTCATTGGAGAATCCACTCCATCTTAACAAGAAAGTGAACCAAAAAATGGAAAGGTTAATAGTTGGATTCTGAAAACAGAGATTCCAACCCAGGATAAGCCGAACAGAATAACCTAAATGACAGTGCCAAGATGACAGCTGGAAAGAGGGGTAGAAAACAAAGTCCACCAAGCAGCAGAAAAACAGCTTTATGAAAAATATCTTCAAAAAAATTTTTGAAAGTCAAAGCAGACAAAAAACAAACCGGTAGATGACCAGATCAATCACATCAACATACTGAAAGAAGCTTTATGGCTCTAGCAAAGATTTGGGAATAAAGTCATGAAAGGAATGTAGGAAATCAGCCCTACTATCCCTAAAGAAGATAATTAAGAAAAAACAAAAGTTATCTTAAGGAAAGGACTATCACTAAATCATAATATTTTGATAGTGTGTGAGTGTGTATGTGTAATATGGGAGGGCTAAACTCTCATCTTTTATAGCTAAATAACTAAAAGTGAAAAATCAAGAAATATCAGTTAAGCATGCTATTTAGAAATATAGAAGAAAATAGCAAAAATAGTAGCAAGTAGATCTGAAAATGATTGCTTTGGGAAGTAGAAATGAGGGGAGGAGAGAAATGGAGCAGAAGCCTGTTAATTTTTGTTATACACACAGTTATATTGCTTTGACCTTTAAATATGAGCATTTTGTTTATACAAAAAAAAGTAAACATCACAAAAGGGAACAGAGACAAAGTCATCTGGATTTGATGTTAACTGGGTTTGTTGAGGTGAGAAAGATAGAAGAAATCTGAACAAATCCTAGATTTCTAAGTGAATGACTCGGTAATAAGAAGCAGATTATGGGGAAGGGGCAGGTATCCGGTGGGGAAAGCAATAGGGAGGAAAAGAAGATAAGTTGCATTTTAGATATCATGAGTTTGAGAGTGAATGTGCTTCAGGATGACTGGACCCAACTGCATTGGGACTTTCTCATCTTTGCCTCTGACTTTCATCTCTGAGACCAATTTCTCCACGCAGTGGGGAATATGGCTGTAGGTATACTGAAAATTACATCTTTTAGCCTGCTATCAGAAATTTCTTTCTTTTTTTTTTTCCTTGAGTTGAAATTTCACTCCTGTCGCCCAGAATGGAGTGTAGTGGCATACTCACGACCACCCCAGTATTGACCTGCTGGGCTCTGACGATCCTTCTGCCTCAGCCTTCCAAGTAGCTGGAACACAAGTGTGCACTAGCACGCCAAGCAATTTTTATTTTTTTTATTGTATAGACTAGGTCTCGCCAAGGTGCCCAGGTTGGTCTGGAACTCTCGGGCTCAGGCAATCCACTTGCCTCAGCCTCCCAAAATGCTGGGATTACAGGCTGAACCACCGAGCCCGGCCCAGAAATTAAAATAAGGAGTTTTGTTTGACAAGTTCAAAAAATCCTGGAGATGTAATTATGATCCTAACCAGATTGCAAGTCCCTCTGTGGCCAGAGGCGAGATCTGTTACCAGGAGACGCTATTTGGAGGACAGAAACACTACAACCTGCAGCGATTCCTCTTTCTTAAAAAATTGTTTCCTTCTTTTAAGGTTCATCTTTGAATGTACCCTACTGATAGATTTTAGAACACTCTCAACTAGAATTCATTTCGCTTTCCTCCTTAACACCATTGCCTTATTTGTTTGTTCTTTATCACTTACTGCGTTTGATTGAATTATTTCATGTGTGTAAATATTGTATGTCCTTTCCAAGACTGTAAACTCCTTATGTGAATGAACTAAGTGTTAATTATAAAGAAAAACACCAGAAAGACTGTATCCAAATGAGCATTATCCATGTTAAAATAGTCATCCTGGAAGGTTGTGGACTTGAATGATTCCATAGCTCACATCTTGCATAAAATGTCCTCTTTATATTATTTTCAAGTTTAGTACTCATTCTTTTAACATCTTATTTTGAAATATTTATCCATTTGAATATAATTATATTTTTAAATACTCAAATCTAGTGATGACTTCCATGAAGTAGATTTTTTGAAGTAGAATTTTGATAAGATGTTTGGTTTTGATTTAGATTTATGAAATGGAACAATTCAGGGACAGTTGTTATGAATAAGGTAGGTAACTGTAATGTGATAATGTTTCATTCCATGTTTTATAAATTAGCTTCACAAGTATTTCTTTTTTTTTCTTTTTAGTTGGAGTCTCACTCTGTCGCCCAGACTGGAGTGCAGTGGCCGCTCCTGGCCACCGCAGCCTCGACCTGCTGAGCTCCGGCGATCCTTCTGCCTCAGCCTTCCAAGTAGCTGGAACTACAGGCGCGTGCTACCACACCCAGCTAATTTTTTGATTTATTGTAGAGATGAGGTCTCGCCAAGTTGCCCAGGCGGGTCTCGAACCCGCGGGCTCAGGCAATCCACTCACCTCAGCCTCCCAAGGCGCAGGATTACAGGCTGAGCCTCCGAGCCCGGCCACAGGTATTTCTAAAGAGAGGTCTGAAATGTTTTCAAACAATGAGGCTAATTATTGAGCAAACCTGTATGTAGTATTTGTTATCTACAAAGCACAGTTCTAACTGCTTTACATGTATTAATTCATTTATCCCTATGGTACACCAAGGAAGAAATTACTATCCCTAAATTATAGATGAGGATACTGAAGCCCAATGTCACAGGCTAGGAAGTAGAGTTGGAGTTCAGTTCCGAATCCCGATACTTGACCACTGACAATATGCTGCTCTATCATTGCAATGTTAATTTTTCCTATAATTACTTAAAGGATTGCAAACGAGACTACGTGCCAATTCTACCCTATACCCCATTTTGGTATAGCCTGTAAAATACATTAAAAAAGTTTTTAAAGACAAAATAATATATTATGACCCAAGAAAATAATATGAAATTGAAATCATAGTATCCACAAGCACAGTTTTATTGGAATTCATCCAAGTACATTGGTTTATGTATCCCCTGCACAGCTTTGCACTGCAACAGTAGAATTGAGTCATTGGGCCAGAGACTGGATGGCTCACAACCTAAAATATTTATTATCTGGCCTTTTACAGAAAGAGTTCGCCAAGTGCCAGCTTCAGAAAAATAATAATTGTCTAAATGTCTATGGTTTGACACATTTCTCAAAAGAAATTCTAAAAGAAACCAGTGTCAGTAGTTTGCAGCATAGTGATTTGATTTTACTTTTGTTTTAAATTAAATTTATTTTCATGAATATAATCACGTATATCCATTCATTCGACAAATATTTAATTCCTACATGCCAGATATTACTTGTAGAAAAACTTTTAAAACATAGAAAAGCATAAAGAGTAAAATAAAACTTTGGTAGCATTGTTTTATGACGAGTTCTCATGCTTCCCAAAACATCTATATAGTGCTTTGCACACCAAAAGTGATCAATAAATCTTTATTAGTAATTAATTTTGCTGTATTTTACATGTAGAACGTGTTTCCCATTATGTGCTGACTGGCTCCATATGCTTATAAAGAGACAAAAGAAAATCATGTCGGGACAGTTTAATGATGAAAACAATGGAAAACACTAAATGCAAATAGAAGCAATGGAGCACTTGGTTGAAGGCAGTTTTAGGAGCCAGACTGTCTGCCTTCAAATCCTGTAACACTACTGACTTCCTAGCCCAGTTGCAATTGACACACCACTATTAATTTCTCTGTGCCATTCGAGGGCACAGTGAGCTATGATCGCACCACTGTACTCCAGCCTGGGTGATAGAGCAAGATCATGTCTCAAAAAAAAAAAAAATATATATATATATATTAAAAAATACATATATATAAATATAAATATATATATATCTGTGCTTCTCTCTCACTGGTATTCTGGAGCCGGATGGTGCCATCTCCAGAGAGCTGATTCTTAAATACTTAGGAATTTTTTGAGACATTTATTAAACTGCTGGAAGTTCAAAATCAGTCACTGCTGCAAATATTTATGACAGAAATTGGCAAATGTTACAAGTCGGGGCTCTGCTGATCCTTCGCCCCAACCCAGTTTACGAGCAAGCCACAGAGTATCCATCTCATAAGCCGATGAGGATGAGATGATGAGGTAGGACAAGTAAAGCTCTTAGCATTCCAGCTTGGGTGACAGAGTGAGACTGAATCAAAAAAAAAAAAAAAAAAAAAGCTCTTAGAACAGTGTCTGGTATGTAACAAATTGGAAAACTCATTTGGGCACATCACCTTCTTTTCCTGACTTCAGTTTCCTTGTCTGTATATTTGTATGCTTGAGATGAAAAGGATTGGTAAGGTCTCAAGAATTTTATGAACACATAAGTTTACAGTAAGTAAAATATATGATGGTTTTTGACTTTTTATATTTTTATTAAGATAAATTGTTTGATATAGTATAAAATACCAAGTCGATAAAAACAAAGTCAAATAAATATTTACTGTTGGCGAAACATTAACCACCACTTTGTAATATTAGATAAATTATTTAATCCTTCTTTTAAAAATGGAATGTTCACTCATGTGTGGATAAGCAAACTGGTCTTTTTATTTGTGATAAATATAAAATAGTAGAGATAACTTCCATACTTAACAAATTGTTGAGATTTGCAATTCACTTTGAGTATTTTTTATTCAGTCAAAATATCTGGCAACTCTCTCATTATTCTTCAATTAAAAACATGATTTATAAACCGGGCTCGGTGGCTCAGCCTGTAATCCCGCACCTTTGGGAGGCTGAGGTGAGTGGATTGTCTGAGCCCGCGGGTTCGAGACCCGCCTGGGCAGCGAGACCTCATCTCTACAATAAATCAAAAAATCAGCCGGGCGTGGTAGCACATGCCTGTAATTCCGGCTACTCGGAAGGCTGAGACGGAAGGATCACTGGAGCCCAGCAGGTCGAGGCTGCGGTG
>NW_007253521.1:632036-715703 GCF_000164805.1 Carlito syrichta
GGAGCGGCCACTGCACTCCAGTCTGGGCGACCAAGTGAGACTCCAACTCAAAAAAAAACACACAAAAAACCCCCCAAAAACAAACAAACAAAAAAAACCAAAACAAAAACATGATTTATTTAGAGATATGTAGAGATGGAGAATAGCTCATTTGGGATAAATATTTTGCATTTAGAATTTTAACATTTATCATATCCACTGGACAGTGATATGAATAGATCTTAGTAAAGGTATATGTTTGAAACCTGTAACTTTTAAGACGTTATCAATAAAATACCACATACAATATTCTTGTGTACATGTAAAATAAAGTTTTTGTCTTGTTAACATTCATTTATTTTAAAAATGTATCCTCTTGGGGTGGCTGAGTTAGGACAAGTGCTTACAAGCAGTTGTCCTTTTTAAGCAAAGGACAAGTCACTGTGATTCCAGATGGCTGCTGAAGAGTGTATGTGTTCCTGTAGCACATGGACACTGAAGAAATCTTGGCTTGTGTTCACATACACATACCTAGAAAGTCAGTAGATGGAAAACAAAGTAAAGGGAGACCCTTTTATCCATTAAACTTCATAAGTGAATTTTCTCTTTGAAAAATTTTAAAATTAAAATTTATTTTATTATTTTGATTTTTTAGAGATGGAGTCTTGCTATGTTGCCCAGGCTGGCCCCGAACTCCTGGGCTCAATCCATCTTCTTACCTCAGTCTTCCAAGTAGCAAGGACTGCAGGCATCAACCACTACATCCAGTTGTATTTACTTTTTTTTTTTTTTGAGCTGGAGTCTCACTCTGTCGCCCAGACTGGAGTGCAGTGGCACGCTCCTGGCCACCACAGTCTCGACCTGCTGAACTCTGGCAATCCTTCTGCCTCAGCCTTCCAAGTAGCCAGAACTATATATAGGTGCACGCTACCATGCCTGGCTAATTTTTTGATTTATTGTAGAGATGAGGTCTCACCAAGTTGCCCGGGTGGGTCTCGAACCCTCAGGCTCAGGTAATCCACTCACCTCGGCCTCCCAGAGTGCTGGGATGACAGGCTGAGCCACCGAGCCTGGCCTGCATTTACTTTTAAGGTATACAAATAATTGATTAACCTAGTCATTATTAAGCTAATATGCATATAACACATTGACTTTCGAGGAAAATAATCATTAGGCAATTGTGTGATAACTGTGATTAAGGAAAAAAATAAATTAAACCTGTGGCCAGAACATTTACAGTACTGAATCACATTTATCAGGAGTCTGAGTAGTATTTTTTTTTTTTTTTTTTGGACACAGGCTTTTGTTCTATTACCCAGGCTAGAGTGCAGTGATGTGATCATGGCTTACTGTAATCTCAAGCTCCTGGGCTCAAATGATCCTCTTGCCTCAGCCTGCTCAGTAGCTGGGGCTACAGGCATGTGCTATCATGCCTGGTTAATTTTTTATGTTTATTTTTGGAGAGAAGGAAGTCTTGTTGTATTGCCCAGAATGGTCTCAAACTCCTGGCCTCAAGTAATTCCTCCACTTTGGCCTCCCAAAGTGCTGGGATTGCAGGCATGAACCACTGTGCCTGGCCAGGAATACAAGTATTCTAAATCACCCAAGTAATAGTCTCACTCTGTGAAGACCATAATAAGAGCTGAAATGTGCAAAAATACACTAAATGTGCAAAAATATACCTTGGCAAAACAACAGCACACAAAGTCCTAAAATAAATCCATTTTATTTAAAAATTGGCTCCTGATCTCAAACAAGGTAAAATGGGGACCAAAGGGAGGCCCAAAATTTACCTGTATGATGACTACTTGTATACGTAATCCTCAAATATACCCCACCCACATCTTTAAAATAAAAATAAACAAATTAATTAAATTAAATAAATAAAAAAATAAAAAGTAAGCCCTCTTTTCACTTGAAAATACTGTACAGTTTTCATGCCTCAGATGATATTACTCTGCTTCCTTAGTTGTTCTTGTTAACATAGCTCACATTTCCCTGAAAGGTGGCTAGAGATGGCACTGCTCTTGGCTGCAACTCAGGTTAGAGAAATTAAAATTAGGTGAGCCTGCCCTTCCCACTTCTTGGAAGAGGAACACCCAGGGAGAGGAAGTAGGGATGAACACTTTGGTCAGAAGTTTCACAGCAAAGCAAAATAAACCATCAAGAGAGTGGGAAGACAGCACACAGGATGGGAAAAAATATTTGCTAACTGTATATCTGACAAAGGCCTAACATCTAGGATCTACAAGGAACTCAAATGAGCTGAAGGAAAAGAACAAACAACCCCATTGAAAAAATGGGCAAAAGACATGCATAGACACTTCCCAAAAGAAGACATATGAACAGCCAACAGATACATGAAAAAATGCTCAGTCTCACTAATTATCAGAGAAATACAAATAAAAAACATATTGAGATACCACCAACTTCCAGTAAGAATGGCCATCATTAATAAACCAAAAAACAACAGAGGCTGGAGAGGATGTGGAGAAAAGGGAAGGATTCTACACTGTTGGAAGATCTAAAAATTGTCCTTCATATGATCCAGCGATACCCCTTCTGGGATTATATCTGGAGAAACTTAAATCATTCCACAAAAAAGATACCTGCATATGCATGTTTATTGCAGCACTATTCCCAATAACAAAAACATGGAACCAACCCTGCTGCCCATTGAAAGTGAATTGGATTAGAAAAATATGGTACATATACATGATGGAATATTATGCAGCCATAAAGGTCACAATTATGGACTTTGCAGCAACTTGGATGGATTTAGAGACTATCATACTCAGTGATCTATCACAGAAACAAAGAAATGAATACCACATGTTCTCACTAATAAGTGGGTCCTGAACATTTTTCACAATATTGCAAGAGAGGGATGGGCAGTTGTGTGACACTGCCAGGGGAAGGAGGGAGGGGGAAAGCACAAAACATCACTAAGGGTACCTGATCCTAAACCAGGGAAAATGAGAACCAGTGGGAGGCCCAAACTTAACCTGCATGTACACCAATTATGTGCTTAATCCTGACTTGTATCCCACATCTTTAAGATAAAATAAAGGAGGAAAAAAAAGAATTTTTTTTGTGTTGGAGTTTCACTCTGTCGCCCAGGCTGGAGTACAGTGGCACACTCACGGCCAGCCCAGCATTGACCTGCTGGACTCTGGCGATCCTTCCGCCTCAGTCTTCCAAATAGCTGGAACTATAGGCATGAGCTTACCATGCCTGGCTATTTTTGCTTATTGTAAAGATGAGGTCTAAGTTGCCCAGGCTGGTTTCGAACCTGAGGGCTCAGGCAACCCACTCGCCTTGGCCTCCCAAAGTGTTGAGATTATAGGCTGAGCCACCGAGTCTGGCAAAAAAAAGAAAATAATAATTTTTTTCTCAACTACTTATGTGGCATTTTTTTCTGAGTCAGAAGGAGAAAATGTTTGAATTTATTTAATAACACCTATAATAAAAAGATTTTGAAGTCTTTCATGCTTGTTTTCTTAAAACAACAAAATACTTTTTTTTCAAGAACCTTCTTACTCCTGATATGCTGTACTATGAAAGTCATTGGCATGGCTTTTGATTTATTCAATGATGGCTGAAAGTGACATAGGCTGATGGGTTCCTTCTGCCTGTCCATAGACAACTGCTTCTCCACATTCTCGCCCCCCTGAGGTTCTGCCCTCCAAACACGTTGAACTATTTTATTTTATTTTATTTTTTGAGTTGGAGTCTCACTCTGTCACCCAGACTGAAGTGCAGTGGCATGCTCCCGGCCACCACAGCCTCAACCTGCTGGGCTCCAGCCATCCTTCCGCCTTAGGCTTCCAAGCAGCCGGAACTACAGGCGGGTGCTACCACGCCCAGCTACTTTTTTTGATTTATTGTAGAGACCAAGTCTCGCCAAGTTACCCGAGTGGGCCTCGAGCCTGCGGGCTCAGGCAATCCATTCGCCTCGGCCTCCCCAAATGTTGGGATTATAGGCTGAGCCTCTGAGCCCGGCTATTTTATTTTTATTTTTTAGTCCTGTAATTGGCTGTGCTGTCACTTCAGACCTTCAAACATAATGTTTACTCTGCCTGAAACTCATTTCCTAGTCTTTGCTTGTCTAATTTCTATTGATGAACATTCCTTCATTTGACATTGTTGCTAATATCTTATATAGGCCAACCTCCTTTCAGGGGGTTTGCTAAGACTTTTTTTCAGGGTCTCACTCTGTTGCTTGGGCTAGAGTGCAGTGGCATGATCATGGTTCACCACTGCCTCCAACTCCTGGTGTCATGCCATCTTCCTATGTCAGCCTCCCTAAAAGCTGGGACTACAGGTAAGCACCACCATGTCTGGCTAATTTTTTCTTTTTTTTTGTAGAGATGAGGTGTCGCTGTGTTGCCCAGGCTGATCTCAAACTCCTGGGCTCAAGCAATTCTCTTACCTCTGCCTCCCAAAGTGTTGAAATTACAGGTATGAGCCACTGTGCCCAGCCAAAATAAGGCTTTTTCTAGGTTGCCTTTCCTGGTCCTTCTAACTAGCTAAAGCTCCCTGAGAAACCTTTACTTCTGTCTTAGTCTCTAATATACTTCATTGTGACTGCTAGTTTTATTGTTTTACCGGCTTGACTTTGAGCTTAGAGAAAACAGGCAATGAGTCTATCTTCCTCACCTGTGTTACTCCCAGGGCATAACACATCTGGCATCAAGTAGGTGCTGAAAAGATTTATGTTAAGTGAATGCCAAAATAATTATCAGAGATTTTTGTATAGGTATGCATATAAACAGAATCCCGTTAAAAAAGAACTGAGCTTATTTGGTTTGAAATTCATGCATAAACCAACTTAGCCCATTTCAGTTTTTTGAATGTCACTAATAGTTCATTTCAGTTTTCTGAATGTTACGAGTACTGAGCTCACTAGTAAAGTACAAATACGTGCAAAACGAAAAGTTTAAATCGATGAATGTTTTCATTTCAAGTAAAATAACAAGACATCATTGGGAGAGTTATATTCTCAATCACTGCCTTGTTGCACAATCAATTAAAAAATCTCATTTTTAAGAACAGAATATTTATCATAAAGAACAAATGATTCAATGGTCTAAATATTACAGTAATATTTTTAATAGACTTTTTGATACCTGAACTAAAATTTATTATCTGTATTAGTGAGCTCAAGTTGCCATTGCAAAAGAAAAAGAACTGTGTGACTTAAACAGCAAACTGAATTTCTCACAGTTCTGGAAACTTGAAGTCTCAGATCAAGGTTTGGCAGGGTTCAGTTTCTGGTGAGGACTTCTATCTTGGCTTGCAAATGGCCTCTCTGGTGTCTCTTCTGATAAGGACATTGATCCTATAGGATCAAGGTCCCACCCTATGACCTCATTTAGTCTGAATTACTACCTTACTGCAGATACAGTTTCATTGAGGTTAGGGCAGCAATGTATGAATTTTAGGAAGAGCCAATTCACGCCATAGCATTATCATTCTAGAATAACATTTTAAGTAATTCAACCTGAAGCCCTGGAAAGTATATTTTTGGCATCTCTAACACAAAGATGTATTGATTCATTAAAAAAAAAATCTTACTTTTTGTTTTCCATTAAGCACTTTTATGATGATGCAAGGAAGGTTGTTTTTCTGTAGTTTAGAATAATAGCCACTGACTTGGCATTATCTTTACAGGAATTGATATCATTTGGCCAGAATTTATGCAAGGTATTTCCCCTTGAACTTTTTGAGTTGGAGTCTCATTCCGTCGCCCGGCCACCGCAGCCTCGACCTGCTGGGCTCCGGCGATCCTTCCGCCTCAGCCTTCCGAGTAGCCGGAATTACAGGCGCACCCTACCACGCCTGGCTAATTTTTTGATTTATTGTAGAGATGAGGTCTTGCCTGCCCAGGCGGGTCTCGAACCTGCGGGCTCCGGCAATCCACTCACCTCAGCCTCCCAAAGGCGCGGAATTACAGGCTGAGCCACCGAGCCCAGCTCCCCTTGAACTTTTAATGTAACCTTATTTAGACTTTTAAACCTAGTCATGAACTCAGAAATCATCTACTTCAATTCTATTTAAAGATGGAGGAATTTAGTCCCAAAGAACCCAAACTGCCCAAATTCCTCAGAAAGATATTCAACGCCTTTTACAATTTGCCTCAACAAAATTGCCCTTCCTTTTCCTGCTCTGTGTATTTTCACCATGCCAAATTACTTGCCAATTATCTTTCAAGGTCCTGACTGAAACCCCTCTAGACATTTCTGCTTGCATAACCCCAAACATAATGGATTTTTCCTTTCTCATTGTCTCTTTAGAATTTTTTTCAAATGCTTGTATAGAACTTCTTAAACTATGTAATGGCAAACTGTGTTTATTTACATCCTCTGTTAAATTATAAGCTTTTTGAAGTCAGCAAATGGGTTCTATTTATATTCACCAGTGCTAGCTTGTAGTATAGAGCTTTAATAAATGATTTCCAAACTTTATTTCTGAAGTTCATGTGTCTGATAAATGGCACTTCAATAACAGATGTTTGGGTTTCTCGACTCCATGATCAGTACTTCCTATGCATAGACCACACTTCACTCTTTTCTTTTTTTTAAGTGGAGTCTCACTCTTGTTTCCCAGGCTGGAGTGCAGTGGCATGCTCACGGTCATCGCAGCCTCGACCTGTTGGACTCAGGCGATCCTTCCACCTCAACCTTCAAGTAGCTGGAACTACAGACGCACGCCACCAAGCCCAGTCGTTTTTGTGATTTATTGTAGAGAAGAGGTCTCACCAAGTTACCCAGGCTGGTCTCAAATCCCTGGGCTCAGGCAATCCTCTCACCTAGGTCTCCTAAAGTGCTGGGATTACAGGCTGAGTGAGCCACTGCCTCCAGCCCACTTCACTCTTAAGATGCTAGTATTCAAATGCCTTTTGGGGTAAAGCATTCAGAAGCATTATGAAGCCTCAGAAGAGTCCTTTCTAGAGTCTGAGATTACATCTGAATTTACTGTCTGACACTTACTTGTTTCAAATGTACCATGCCAGAGAAAATGGTTTTATCTGTTATTGGGCAAATTTACACCAACTATTAAGCACCAAAAGTCAAGCTTGACTTTTACTGTTAGGACTCTGGCTGGCAGACGAACTCCGTGAGACCTGAGCACCGGCACGTTGCTGGATGCTTTATACAGAAAAGTGCTGATGACCCAAACAGATTAAAGGTCAATGGAGTTAAGCCTGGGCAATTGTTCTCTGAACTCTGGCACATTCTTACTGGACTTCTGCTGCTTTATTGCTTTTGGCCCTTTGCTTATGGTTTAGCAAGGGTTGTGAAATGCTGAATAAAGTTACAAGAAGTTACAAGAAGGCAGGTTGATTCTTCTTTCATGAGTCAGACCCCAATTCTTTTCAACTTCCGTTTTTCTTTCTTGAGAATGACAGTAGTTGAAATATGTTTGCAATAGGTGTGTGGAACACTTATCAAAAGGGTACCTGCATAATGAACATTTGTATACCTAACTCTGAATTGTACCCCACATCTTTAAAATAAAATTAAACAAGAAAAAGAAAACTGAGATGGATGAAAAACACCTATTTTTTTCAATGCTGTATGAATATCCAGAATCAATAACATATTAGAAATTGTGTAATTCTCTAAACATGCAAAAGAGCTTGAAATAAATTAGAAGGTCAGTTGATCACAAAAAATATAAATTTTGCTTATGCTACGGATTTTATAAGAGTGACTGTATATTTGTTCTCATCAATTAGATATTATCTTTATTTATTAATTTAATTTATTAAATTGATAGATGAAATTGTATAAAATTAGGTATCATCTTAAAAAAGAGATGAGAACTTTCTGAAAACCTGTAGATAAGAACTTGAAGTGCTAATCCTGCTATATATTATTTTGCTTTATAATAGATATTCCCATTCATTTTAAGTTTTTCTGGAACAAACAGCTGTAAGCCAGAGAGTCTAACTTAATCAACTGAAACCAATTATATCAGAACAAATGTCTTTTTCATTCTACACATACATATGAAAATATATGTATGTAAATGTTTTTATTTATAAGAAACTAAGCAACCCGAGGAACTTCATGAAAGTGTTAATTGCACATTGACCTCAAAATATCTGTTTTACCACCTCCAGAATAGCTAGATTGTGAAGGGTATATGCTGTCCAGCGATGGTCTTGGACTTGCATTTAGTCTGAAAAGTGCTTGAATACTCTGGAAGAGTATTTTTTGTTTGTTTGTTTCACGCTTGCTTAGTGGCATAGGCTGTTCTTAATTTGTCACTTACGTTTTCTTCTGGTCTAATAGATGAAACAAATGTGATATGTTTTATTTTTATTTTAAAGCACATACTTTAAAATATTCTTCCATTTTATCTATTAGAGTTTCTCTTTCCTCAATAACCTCAGCACAAACGCAGGGTACAATACTGTAAAAAAATACAACATAAAATTTATGCCAAGGAAGAAGACAAATAAAAATACTAACAGAAAGAAAGGAAATAAAAAAGAAACCATGCCTAGATTTTCTTTTTAGTCGAGCTCAAGTGCTCAAAATGACCATTTCCTTTATTTTCTCTTGAGTATGTATTCACCGAAAAGTTATTAAAATTAAGACTGCATTACATGGCTAGGTTGTGAATGCTGAAGACATTTCTTGGCAAAATTATTTGAAAGAAAATGCCTATTATCTTGCAAAAGCAAAACACAGATTACTTTTTAAACAGTATTTGTTCTCTGTTCTGTCTGCTCTCTCACAAAACCTGCCTCATAAGCTGATTTGGAATTCCTGGCAATTGAAATAGCTTAATTTGCATCCTTAACCCATCTATTTGTCTTTATTGGGTAATGTTCTGCTCAGGTAATACTATACAAATCTGAGTAAATCAGTCTTACTTCAAAGACTTGGGACTCAAATTATAAGAGAAAAGGGTCCAATTCTGCTGGCCATAAGGACCTGCAGCCCCACTGGAGGTCAGTGGAAATCTTTATTCTTGGGAGAGTTAAAGTTTACTTTAAGCCATTTCAGCGAAACACAGCTCAGTCTAGATGAAGCATCAGAGAGGAACCTCAGCAAATCCAGAGATGATGAAATTTGTCTGGAACAGCAATCCTAAAATAGATTTTGTGACAACCCAGAGGATTTACAATTATTTAAGAAGTTTTGCATAATTCTTTAAGAAATTTTCAATATATACTTAATTGCTTATTACCCCAAAATGATATGAAACAAAATAAAAATAGGAACCACGCCATGATTTCAGGAAAGAAGTCTAACAGTGTTGTAAAGTTAAGTAATGAGACATCATTGTAGTTTTGAATAAACTGGAAGTTATTTAAGCTATTCACGTTGTTATGAAAGGAAAACATAAATGGTCAGGATATTGCAGATGTGTTGGCAATTGATGAGTTTGACAGGAATGAAACACTTGCTAATTGAAAGATTTATAGAGTTAACTGCATCAACATCTAAAAGTGAGTAGGCCTGATTCTCCATTGCAGTATTTAGAAAGCATTTTCTCACAACTGGAGAGAATACTTTCTTTGCCTGTCTTCACAGAAGACAGACAAGCTGGGTTCAAACAAGGTATGTTGCCTTGAGTAATTTATTTCATGTTTCTGAGTCTTAGTTCCCTCTTCTGTAAAATGAGGATAACAACCTGCACCCCAGTGAATTATTTTGAGAATTAAATGAGATGATTTATGCAAAACACTCAGCACAAGGCTGAATACTTAATAGACCTGTCGATATCAGAATCACCTGGAGAAATTTAAACTCTACTAGTGCCAGGGCCTTGCTACAACCAATTAAAATCAGAACCTGGGGTTAGGGACAATACACTGATATTATAAAAGCTCCATAGGAGATTCTAATTGTAGCCAGGGTTGCAAGTCACTGATCTAAGCTACCCAATTAGTCTACTAGTCTTTCTTAACCTTGAAATCTGCACATTGAAATCACCTGGGGAAGTTAAAGATACTGATGCTTGGGTTTCCGTTTCTGATTTAATTGGTACATGGTTCAGTTCCAGCACTGGGATTATTAAAAGTTCCCCAGTTAATTCTAATATGCTTGAGGTTGAGAACCAGGAGGATAACACTTACATGTGTTTTTGGTTGCACAGTGTGATTTTTTTTTTTTACAAATAATGTAATTTTCTGATTACCCATGTAATCTATGTCTTAAATTATATGAAATGCAGAAAAGAATGAAGAAAATAAAAATAAAATCCATAATCTGACTACCCGGATATAAACATTGTCAACAGTGTGGTTTGTTTTTTTTTTCTATGCTAATTGTTTTACATAGTTGGGCTCATGTTTTACACATGTTATTCTTTTTTTCATTTTAACATTACAGCACAAATATTTTCAATGTAATTAACTACACAATTTGGATTTTTTTTTTTTTTTGAGTAAGGGGGGGTCTCACTCTGTCACCCAGGTTGGAGTGCCCTGGCGTGATTACAATGATCACAACTCATGGCAGCCACAGCCTCGACCTGGGTTCAGGTGATCATTCCACCTCAGCACACTGAGTAGCTGGGACTACAGGCATGCACCACCACACCCAGCTAATTTTTGATTTTTTTTGTAGAGATGAGGTTTTGCTATGTTGCCCAGGCTGATCTTGAACTCCTGGGTTCAAGCAATCCTCCTGCTTCAGCCTCCCAAAGTGCTGGATTTGCAGGAGTGAGCCACTGTACCAAGCCACCTTCCAGGTACTATTTTAAATAAATCGTATCTATTTTAAAAGTCACCTTTATAAATTATTTATTATTATTGTTATTATTATTATTATTTTGATTTGGGGTCTTACTCTGTTACCCAGGCTGAAGTACAGTGGCAGGATCACGGCTTATCATAGTCTCAACCTCCTGTGCTCAAACTATCCTTCAGCCTCAGTCTCTCGAGTAGCTGGGACAACAGGTGCAAACAGCCACACCTGGATAATTAAAAAAAAAATTTTTTTTTGTAGAGACTAGGTCTCACTATGTTGTTTAGGCTTGTCTCAAACTCCTAGGCTCAAGCAAAGGCTTCTTAAACTCCTGGGCTCACTTTGACTTCCAAAGTGCTGGGATTAGAGAATTTGCCAGTGTGACCAGCCTCCTTTACAAAGTATTGTAGCCTATATCTCAAAGACATTTTCAGACAACATGTTTAGAAAATTTTGGGCAAACTTCCTCTACAAAAATCAAATGTCCCTTCTGGTAGAAAGGAAGGAGTAGAATAAAGTTTCTTGCTCAAGGCAGAACTGAAATTTCTGACAATATCTACTGTTGCCTAAGTTCTTCGCATCAAACACATGTATCAATGATATTCTGTAAGTAAGTCACGGCATTAGGTGCTGGGCATTAGGCCAAGTAGTCATCCAAATGCTTGGCTAAGCTAAGATCGATTGATTTCTGTCACATTCAAGGCAGGAAGAAGAGGAAAACAGAGAATTTCCCCAAACCAAAGAAATAAACTCAACTCAGAGCCAAAGAGAAGCTGGACACAAAAGATGTCAAGCACTAAACTTTTGCAAAAACAGCACAGTTTTCCAGCTCCAGGATCTGAAGGAGGAAAGTATTGAGCTGTGGTTCAATTTGAATCATCTTACAGGACAGAGATGAGCTGGCACATCTCAGTCTATGGAGCGGGTCTAGGAAGCTAAGGCAAAATCTTCAGGGTTGGTGACCTCAATGACATTTTATGGGATGTGGAGTCTAAGTATTAAAACTTGAATGACTTGCTGGAAAAAGCTTGGATGGCTTGCAGTAAAACTGGAGAGAGAGCCCGTGCTTTGGGGCATCGTAAAGTCTGGCTTGGAAAAATGTCCTTGACATCTTCTGAAATGAAAGTAACAAATTGTAAAACTAGGACAGTTGTCTTGTTGCAGTCAGTTTTCTGGGCACTCTATAAAACAAGGAACCAAGTACCTAGTAGTGTAATAATTTCAGGAATCTACCTGAAATTAGAGTGAAACTGATCTAGATCAACCCTTTCTGAATACATTAGCTCATATCCCTTCCACTTCTGAAAATGGACATCTGTTTCTCACAGTCTGTAATTAATGATCTGTTATCTAGCATTGTTGCCTAATTTTTAAATAAATTTTAAACTTGTTACTAAAACAAAACTATGAACAAGAGGGGTGTGGAACAGGAAAAAGGAACTTGCATTACACTTAGAAATAAAACTCAAATTTACCATAATCTCTGTCTCTAGGCCCTGTACCAGCCACACCAGCCCCTTCCCGTTCCTTAAGCATTCCATCGTCTTTCTGTCCTTCCTGTCTCAGGGCCTTTGCCCCGGATACTTCCTGTTTAGAATTCTCTTCTTCTGGCTCTTTTCATCCACATGGCTGACTTTTTCTCATCACTTCAGTGTTCTAGCATCCTGGAGAGTCCTTTCTATATCATCCTATCAAAAGCTTTACTCCCCTACATCTCTATTTTCTCCATGACATCCTTCTGCTTAATTTCTTATCACAAGACTTCATTCATTTATTCAGTAATTGTGTGTTAGGTGTCTACTCAGTGCAAGGTTAGGATATAGGATGTTGCTCTTTGTCATCCCAGAGTCACACTTTAGTGGGGGGTATAAATGCTAATTAGACAATCACACAGGTAATTGCAAAACATTAATTCTGTTAAGATCTACAAATGAGAACCTGAGAATCTCACCTGTAAGTATTTTGGTGTTTTACTTTGGATTTCTTTGCAGTTTGTTGTTATCTCTTTCCCACTTGCATATTTGCTCCCTGGGGGCAGAGTACTTGCTTTCTGTCTGTTTTTGCCCTGTGTCCTCAGAGCATGCACGTTCTGTGGACTTAATCTATGCCACTGAATAAACGAATGCTAAGAATGTACGTTGGCTCTTTAAAACTTCATGGTAACTGTGAAAACTGCGTATCATTATGCTTATTTTATGGATCAACAACATCAAAGCTCAGATAGGAAATTGGTCCAAAGTTGTAAGAGTGAAAATTGAATTTAGGTCTTTATTCAAAAAGTCACTGCTCCTTCTGTGAAACAGAGGGCATGAGAGAGGTGAAGGATAAATTATTCTAAGTTGTTTTACTATGATATATAACCTAAGCTTATCGGTTAAAGTATTTTTACATGTTCTCCCCATAAAATAAAAAGTAAACAAGCAAAAAAAACCCCAAACACACGCCACCATGCAAAAGAATCCTACAGCTTCATTTTCCAATAGCATCGCAAAATCTAACCTCGCCAAGCATGCTCAAACATTTCTCATATTTGGTGATTGCAAAATTGCATTGCCTTTGGATCTCTTTAGATTTGGCACCAGAACGATAACTTGAACCATCAAGAACAAAGCTGTATGCTTGTGTGGCATTTGCTTTACTTGGCTAAAGAAAACCAGGTACAAAGGTACATACTCTCTTAACTCTTTCTGTGCTCTAAGAAGCTTTTGAAATTTGAAATTCCTACAGAGGTTTCTTTGTTCCTTATGAAGTGTGTGTGTGTATGTGTGTGTGTGTGTGTGTGTGTGTGTGTGTGTGTGTGCACGCATGTGCACATGCTTGCAGGCGTGTGTGTATGCTCTAATATGTAGATCTTGATCACATTTATGCTTTTATCTCTTCCCCTTTCCCCAGGAGCTCTCCTTCCAGACCTTGGACAATACACTGCTAGACTTCAGCTTAAAAGGAAACAGGCGGGAAAATGAAAGAGAGAAAGACGTGCAAGGGAAATTGAACAACTAATAAATGATTTCTGTTCCAGATTCTCCCACATCACATTGAACTTTGCATAGTGTCAGCCCACCATCTTCCTCTTCAGGTTTTTTTTCCCAGTTTGCTTCCCCTTTGCAGTCAGGCACTATTTTTAGCTTTCTAGTTCCCTGGATAATGCTCCTCTTATCTCTCCTTTTGTTAACTGGCCCTCAGTACTGGCACCTAAATCTCTAAGCTTACATGGATTCTCTTTTTGGAATAGGAATAAGTGACTTTAAAAATTATTACATTCTATAGACATCTTTGCAAACCTTTCTTTTTTTTTTTTTGAGTTGGAGTCTCACTCTGTCACCCAGACTGGAGTGCAGTGGCTGCTCCCGGCCACCGCAGCCTCGACCTGCTGGGCTCTGGCGATCCTTCCACCTCAGCCTTCCAAGTAGCTGGAACTACAGGCACGTGCTACCACGCCCGGCTGATTTTTGATTTATTGTATAGATGAGGTCTCGCCAAGCTGCCCAGGTGGGTCTTGAACTCGCGGGCTCAGGCAATCCACTCATCTCAGCTTCCCAAGACACGGGATTACTTACAGGCTGAGTCACCGGGCCTGGCTTCTTTTCTTTTCTTTTCTTCGAGTCAGGATCTCACTCTGTCTGGCCCTCAGGCTGGAGTGCAGTGGCAGGATCACGACGATCATAGCTCACAGCAACTTCGATGATCACAGCTCACAGCAGTTTTGAAGTCCTGGGCTCAGGCAATCCTTTCACCTCTGTATTCCGAGTAGCTGAGACTACAGCCATGCACCACTATGCCTGCCTATTTTATTACTATTATTTGTAGAGATACGATTTTGCTATGTTGCCTAGGCTGGTCTCAAACTTCTGGGCTCAAGTAATCTGCCTGCCTTGGCCTCCCAAAGCACTGAGATTACAGGCATGAGCCACTGTGCCTCGTCCATCTTTGCAAACCTTTCCAAGATCAATCAAAACCAAATCTTTCCCCTAATTTAATAAAAACATGTATATTAAAATAAAATGGTCTTAAACTTCTAACTCATTTGCCTGTAAATCATCAAAGCAATAAAAAGTAATTGCCGTCTAAAAACTAATTTGAGTTTGTTAAAAGGTAATTGCAAAGTTTTCTCCTGTCTTTAAAATGACCCTCATCTTTTGCCAAGGATTAATTCTTGATATGTTTGAGATTGCATAGTAAATCTGTGTCCAAAGACTTTCAACACTTTCTTCAACTGGGACAAATATCTTCCTGTCCTGATACTTCATTTACATTTAATCCAATCTGTATTCCATTAGTATAATCCTTAGAAATTCAATTCCTTTTTAATTTCCATTTCACAACCTTCATCCTATTACTACTAGTCTTTACATAGGTCAAGAGAATTCCCTGTAGGGATTCCTTTGTTGGCATAAATTAAGAGAAAAATACTTTGCGTTAGACTGATTGCCTCTGTCCTTTGAAACACTAGGCTATAGGATGCAGTGAGCCAAATGTCCACAGGGCTTACTATTATCTAAGATTGTGTGTGATCCATGGCTTTTGGTGGTACGTGACTGCAGCTGTCTTCCTTGAAGGAGGAATTACTGGCATCAGTTCAACAAGATACCATGATATTTCCAGGATCGTCTGGAAAGTCAGATGATTCTGCCTTTATCCTATTATAGGTGTGATTGGAGATCAAACCTTTGAATGCATTGGAGAGACAGATGCCCAGTGCATGCGATGTCACGATTTCTTTTTTTGACTCTTGGAGTCCACCTTGCTCAGTGAACCACTTACAACACCTTCATTGTACACCGCTGAGCAAGCCGTTGTGAGACGTGTTGCGCCTGGGTTTCCAGACATGTGTCATTTCCACCACAAATTTAGTAGCATGTAACTGCCTGAAGTGGGGAGAGCGGAATGTGAGGCATGTCTCACCGAGGAATAGAGTTTTGGTTTTAAAAAATATCACTCAACTGCTAATGGAAACGTCAACCTCCCGGCCCTATTCTTAAAAATAAATAAATACAAGGAGTTCCTCGTGTGAGAGGCACATAAAGGACACAAGATATTCATTTCCATGAAGTCATTCACAGCAGGCCTGTCTGGAAAAACGCTTTCATCTTCTGCAAAGAGAGGGGAAAATATACCAGCCAGTGGGGTGAAAGACCAGTACTTTAAAGTAGAGAGTGAAGTGGGAAAAGTGATCCTTCAGTCAGGTGAATTTGGGCCAAATCAGATTAATTTCTACACTTTCAACTCAACGAGTGTGCTGTGTAGAGATCATAGAATTATAGACTTGGAGGGAAGCCCCTATAGCTCGTCTAGCTACCATTCAACGCTGGAATTTCCTTAGTCCTGGCATTCTTACAAGGACCCCAGGGTGAAGGGGTAATTGTCCACACTGCTTCTGCCAGGACAGCTCTGCTTTTACCTGCTTTATGGGTTGTAGTCCACTTTAATTCATTGCACACATCTACTACATTCTTGGTGCTGTCCTAAGAATGATGATGTCATAGCAATCAAGACAGACATGGCCCATGGCTCCATGAAGCCTGCAGTCTATGGAAGAGTCTTTGTGGACTGATGGTAGGCATATGAACAGGGAGACTCTACTGCTAAAACCATGAATGGTGTCCCAGTCTTTGAGGGTAAATAACCCAGAAAGATAAAGCCTCCCTTATCCACAGAAGAGTTGGGGATGAAGTCCAGAGGTCGTATACTTCAGTGCTTTTCCTACCAAGTTCAGACAAGAAGAGAAGGAAACAAGAACATTCAGAAATCGGCTGAGTTAGAGAGGATGTGAATTTCAGGCCCTGAGCTTCCTGTGACTGGGTCTTCCCTCCATTTCTCTCCTTGCGGGGGCTCTCTCAAGTCTCAGTCAAAGCTGTAAGCCCGCCCTTGCACACAGGAAGATCTTTCCAGATCAAGGTCTCCCTTTTCCCTCTGGGTCAAAGGCCATCCGGCTGCATTCCTTCCAGAAGCTTTCCCATCAGTCCTTCTCCCTTCCTGTGGACTCTCCCCTCCTGCACTCCCTCATCTCTGTGGAATTACTGGTTCTCTGGCATCACTTCCTTCCTTCCTGTCTTGTGAACGCAGGGCACTTTCTCTCCAACCCCCATTCCTGTTGGCTCACTCTCCCAGCCACAACCTCTACCTCCTTTCCCTTTCCTCTCCATGTCTCCCTTGAGACTACATTCCTGTATTTTATAATGCTGACAATTCGAATAGAGACCGGATGAACTTCAGCTCGCCTTTGGATTCTGTGCCTCTGTTCTGTTCCCTCTTGATTTCTTTAGAATTTCTCATTCTTTTCTAATTCTGGGGTTCTGCTTCATTCCTGGGCCAGCCCAGGCCCTTGTAAGGCTAGATCTTATCAGGCTTCCATGAAGAAGGGCAACCTGCAGTGTTTATAATTCGGGATGTAGAACGCTCCTTGCTCAGTTCATCCAGGTCATGACTTGCTAGCAAGCACTGCACAGAGAATTGCTGGCTGTGATCCTGGGTTGTCCCCAAAGATACTGTAACACACGCAGCATCCTATTCTTGGGAGCTGAGCCAGTTACAGTTTAGCCTGCATATCTCAATCCTGATTAGGGGACCAGATGCAAAAAAAACAAAGAGAATCCTCCACCTACCAAAGATCTTCTCATCTTTGGTCAACATTGCTTCTCGATGACAGCAAAAAACAAAACAAAACAAAAAACCCTGCTTCTTTGTCTTTGAGGAGAAAGGTTTATTTTCTTTACACAGTCTAGCACACTGAATCTTTGCTCTATCCTTTGAGGTCATAATACCTAACCCTAACCCTAACCCTAACCCTAAGGTACTCTGTGGTACTTAGTCAACATAGGTATTCTGTGGTGCTTAGTCAACAGGTACTCTGTGGTACTTAGTCAAAATAGTCTTTAGAAATGGAACATGTTGTCATTCTTTCTTCTCTTTTGTGTGATTTCCTTCATCTGAAATTGAGTGACTGAAGAATGAATTAGTAAGCTTGGTCTATCTGCTAGCACCCGGACGAAGAAGGGAGGACAGGAGAAGGTTTCAGGAGACTACTCAAGTTAAATTTGCAAATGAGGGTGATATAGTATGATTAGGACAAGAGCCTTGAGAACCTTTTCTACTTGGGCGTTTTACAGAAATAAGCATTTGTTCTCTTCTAATTCCAATTGCGACTCATAATTGTGTGGGGTTTGAGCAGTGTCTATTGCTCTGGAGCTGGGAATTATTTCTAGAATGGTGATTATTCTGTGTATAAAGCAAAGGAGTCTGGGTAAGAGCTGACTTTGACCCTGGTGTCAAGTGATCCCTGTGTTCCAAACAGTTGAATTTATTCCAATAGTTTAGAACTCAAAGTGAAAAAGAGAATTAGAGCTGTTTTGTGGCAAGACATAATCCCAACTAATTTTCAAACAGATATGGCTTTGATCCTCACCTTAGAGAGATTAATGTCTCACCCCTGATAAAGGGCTCTTAGACATCCCGTCTTCTATCTCCTAACACAGTGCATTTTTCATTACACCAAGTGCAAGTTCATGAGGTGTCCCTTTCTTCCCTTCCCCACCTCTCCATCCTTCATTCCACAAGGACTGGGTACCTTCTCCTTCATGGTGAGGGTATCTCTGGCTGATGGAAATGTTGCCTTTGCACTTCATACAGCAGCATAACAATAAGGTCAAGTTCTCATTAACTGCAGGGAAATCATGAAGGACCTGAGGATGTTACAGTGGAATAGTACCTAATTGAAAAATGCTAGGTGAGGTAGTTTCTCCCTACGTGGAAGAAAAAAAAAAAAAGACAAAATACCAGGGATCTATCAGAGAGCTGTTTCCATTCAAGCCACACTGATTTGCTGATACGTATTAATCTTGAGAGGTGAACTTAGGCAGAAGACTATAAACACATATTTTCTGAACTATGTGGCTAAACAGCTCCACAGAAGGGAAGGAGAAGGTTGGATGTTTATGCTTTACATTTTCTAGAATGAACGGAAGTTTCTTCTGAGTAAAGATAGTGGTACCAATGTTGGCGATGTTCTTCCTGCTCAGTTCTTCTTTGGTGATACTTAGCGTATGGGAATGTGCAAGATGATGCTTTGACTGCATTTGTTGCCTTATTTATGTTACCTTGAGCATCTGTAATAGTCCATATGTGTCCACTATGTCTTAAACTTCTCTGTTTCCCACTATACATAGGTTTGTTGAATTTGGTTGAGCTTTCAATAAGGTCATTCTTTCTATTTAATCGACTGATATTTCCTTTCATAGTCTAACAAGTCCAGTATTTTTGGCTTGGGCAAAAATAAAAAAACAAAGCAAAAAATATTACAATTTTTCTCACTAAAGACCTACTTTTCCTGTTAGTTCTGTTCATTCAAATAGACAAAATTTTGGGTCCCTCTCTCCTTCTCAAAACGATGCCTTATGTCTTCTGCAACAACACTCTCTCATAATGAGTATTCCAATTCCGTTTCCTTTGAGAGTGCCTCTAATTCTTTCCGTAGCTCAGGAAGAAACCTTAAAGTCATCCTTGACTTCTTTCTATTTCCTAGCAACTATTTGTGGAATAGTTCTATTGGAATTCTTGTTTCCTCACCTTAAAAAATATATTTAAAGTATGGAAACTCTACCTCTACACTGCTCCTACCTTGGCCCTGCCAGCATCCTCTCTGGTCTGGACAGTTACACCTCCCTCCCAACTGGTTTCCCTGACTATCCCCTGCCCACCCCCTTGTGCCTACAGGCGCCTCTCAACGCATGGCTCAAGTTGCCCACATGAAGCACCAGTCAGATACTCTGACATCTCTACTCAGAACCCTCCCTGCCTTCTCATTTCACTTAGAATAGAAGTCAAAGTCCTCCAAGACCTTAGATGACTTGTTCCCTCCTCTTTGGCCCTAGAACAGTGACCTCCTTCTGGTATGCTCTTCCCCCGGTATTTATATGGTTTGCTTTCTCACTTCCTTTCCACCATTACTCAAAAACTAATGTCAACTCCTTAGTAAAGCCTACCTTAATTGTTTTGTTTAAAGTTCACACCCAACCCACTCTTCCTAGAATGTTTCTAGAATACTTTTCTTTAATGGAAAACATATCATATACTTTTCTTGTTCTTTGTTTATTTTTTCTACAATATAATATTAGGTCTAAAAGAACAGGGCTTGCTTCTTCTTATTTATTACTATTGTTGTCACTTTTGTTCACTGATGTAGTACTTCACAAAGAGTAGGTGTTCAATGAGCATTTGTTGAGTGACTGACTAAATGTTGGTGTTCCCCATGATTTTTCTCTCATTCTTTTTTTCATGCCATTTGGGTGATCATCTTAAAATCACCTAATCTTGGAGTATACCCAAGGACAGATTTCTCCTTGAAACTTCAGATGTGTGCATTTTAACTGTTTCCTAGGCATTATCCTTGACTACTATATGAGCTAGGACTCTCCTACACATGGCTTAAGAATATCAGTGTGCATAATTGAAAAGCCCAGTTGCAGAGCTGGCATCATGTGTGCCTGAAATCAGAACTAAACAATGTCACCAAATCATGCTTGCTTTTCTCCCTTACTAAGCTCTGCTTTTCTCTGGCCTGTATTCTTAGGTTCTCTTCCTGGGGTGGCACAATGGGTATGGCATCCCAAGTCTCGTATTCCTGCCACTCTAAATCCAATCCAAAGGAGACAGCCTGTCTTGCAGCTCTTGATATCCAGACAGTAATCAGACAAGTTTGGGACGAGTGAATTCCTGCCTCCCGACTTCACACTGAAACACAGGCACACATGATATGCACTCACACATGACCTTGGCCAGGGAACTGCAATATGTTTAATGGTTCTGGGTCACATATTCTATCTTGGGGGGTTGCCCTGCCACATGGTCAACTAAGTGTTGTCTGGAGAATCCTCAAATGGAAATTGGGGGCTGCCTTCAGAAAAACAAAAAAATGGATGCTGAAGGTATTTCCTATCTTGGCACCATCAGTTTCCGGGTGGCTCAGTCATTAAGAGGTCCTGTTTCTTCCCTCTCTTTACAAATTTCTTTAATGCAAATTTCTTTAATAGAACACGGCTGGATTCTCATATCTGCTTCTGCTTTTAATGTGTTGAAATATGTTGTTTTATTGAGACGTATAAAGAAAATCTGGGCTGGACATGATGGCTCACATCTATAATCCCAGCACTTTTCAAAAGAGACAGTTATATCAACTCATCTTCATACTCTGCTTAGCCCCAAATTTTTACTCATTTAGAAAGAGGCCTATATGGTAAGTAATATAGAAGGTGGAGAAACAAATTTGCCAGAAATATGTGTCTTTATAATTTATAATATATGTTCTTTATAAGATTCCTAGTGAGACAAGAGAGTTGACTGTCATCAAACACCATCCCTGGAGAACAGTGACAAAGAGGCATGGTGTCAGAAAGCAGCAGGATGGCTGAGCCCAAACCTCCAGTGACAGTTTTTAAGATGGGTGCAAAGAGGGGTGACAATTATTTACCTTTTTCATAATCCTTGTCTTCCCAGATAATGAACACATCCATTAATGTCATTTTGAAAACAAAAGTGCTGTGGGGTTTTCCTAACGACAAAAATTTCTTTATTTTTCAGTTTTCTTTGAGGGTGGCATTTCAGTCTTTCTGAGAACTTGACTACAAATCACTGCTTTTCCTTTTCCCTCCCTTCCTCCCTCTCTATTTTCCTTTCTTCTTTTGTGAGTTGGAGTCTCACTCTGTCACCCAGACTGGAGTGCAGTGGCCGCTCCCGGCCACCGCAGCCTCGACCTGCTGGGCTCTGGCGTTCCTTCCACCTCAGCCTTCCAAGTAGCTGGAGCTACAGGTGCGCACTACCATGCCTGGCTAATTTTTGATTTATTGTAGAGATGAGGTCTCGCCAAGTTGCCCAGGCAGGTCTCGAACCTGCGGACTCAGGCAATCCACTCACCTCAGCCTAAAGGGGCGGGATTACAGGCTGAGCCACCAAGCCCGGCTTCCTCTCATTTTTTAAAGGTCTCTACTCCCGAGCTCAAGCAATCCTCTTTCCTCAGCCTCCCAAAGTTCTGAGATTACAGTCATGAGCCACCATGCCTGGTCACTCCTTGTCTTTATTCTAGGTCATACAGACATACAGGACAAGGTTGTCATTCTGGATCATTAATGTCTTCATCATCTTAGTTAAACCCAATTGTCTGACCCCTTTCTTAATTACATATGTGTCCCTCTTTAGTATGTCACAGTGCAGAAAATACTAGAGTTTGATTAATCTCAAAGAACAATTGGTGATAGGATTTAAGCAAAATGAGAAAATAATTTTATTACTTTCAAAGAGCACAACTAGTGTATTAATTGAGTTATAAAAATGGCTTTCATTGGTAGAGATCTCACTGTGTCTTGAGCACCCTGCTAGAAGATTTGCTTCTGTAAATTCAGTGAATTTTTGTAAACATCTTTAAAAGGGGCTAGCTTAATTATGTGTTTAAATTATAAATACTTTTAAATAAGCATAGCAAAAATAATAAAAAAGATTTTTTTTTAAAAGATAGGGTCTCACTCTGTAGCCCAGGTGGAATGCAGTGGCATGATTATGGCTTACTGTAGCCACGACCTCTTGGCTTAAGCGATTCTCCCATTTCAACCTCTTGAGTAGCTGGGACTACCAGTGTGCACTACCATGCCTTGCTAATTTTTAATTTTGTTTTTGGTAGAGATGGGTTCTTGTTATGTTGCCCAGGCTGGTTTCAAACACCTGGTCTCAAGCGATCCTCCTGCCTTGGCCTCCCAAAGTGCTGGGATTACAAGTGTAAGCTATTGTGCCTGGACTTTATCAAGATGTAATCTAAATTTTGTAATTTTGTAATCTAAACTTTATCAAGATGTAATCTAAATCTTTTTTCAAAAGTTTTCAATAAAATTTTAAAAAGGTTAATGAAGGACAAATTATTTTATCCACAGACGCATTTTTCTATTTAAGAGGAATGTGTGTGAAAATGCTAAAAATAAAATAACTATTACCAATATTTAGTTTATTATTTTTAATATTTAAACTAAACCTCAAGATATGTCTCGATGGAATAGAATTGCAATGTCAATGGCTGCATAGTTTGTGATGGATTCAGAATTGCCACAGCGGAGCCCTCCAAATCCCAACTTTGACTTACCCTCTGACACAGGAGGCCAAAGGTCAAGCCGACTACCTCCTAAATTCTTTAGATCTTCTATCTAAATTGGAAATTTACAACTAGTTTTTTTTTTTTGCCACGAGATGAGGATTAAAACAATAATTCATATGCTTCAGAGCTTTGCCATCATGCTAATTCAGAAAAGAACATGTGTATAGGTACTACTTTATGGAGTATTATTTGGCAGAGTATTAAATTTGGGTTAAAACCACAGGAGAAAAAAAATACATATATAGTCAATATCACCTCCAAAATATCAGGGAATAAAGACATCTAGAATACTTGTTAGAGTGCCTTGTCATTTTTCTAATTTCCTCCTAATATTTTCCAAGCATAAAACCTAAAAAAAAGCTTAAGTCATTCTGCTCCAATGACTGCTCCAATAAGCAGCAGCAAAAAGAAGAAAAGTTGTTCCTACGTTATTGTTGTAGTAGCATCCGCTCTGTGAAGAGAATGGTTTAACTGTGAGGACCTGATCACATGAATTCTCAAGCTTAATGTCTATGTAGTGGTTCCTATTTTTAATTCCAGAGAATGTGGAAGACATTTTCACGTTATCCAGTAAGCACTATACAACAATGCATGTGATCACGTAATCATGTACTTGTTTCCTTTGAATAACGGGAAAAACAGTGGGGTCTTGTGAGTGAAAAAAGACCAAAGTGGGAGGACTTGCTAATGACAACTTCCTCCTTCCTCTATTCCTTTATGTGAGCACTGGAGTGAGTATGTCTTCCACGTGACTTGGTGTTGTAAAAAAATATGGCTGACTCCTGGAATGCTACCCATCTATGAAGCACACAGCATTCCTTCCTCTTCTCCCTGCTCACAACCCATCCTTTACATTAGACAATTTTTGAATATGGGAAAGGCAATAGGTTTAGAGTAGAATGTGTGATCTTGTTAGACTAGATAGTTAGAAATGTTAGAAAATAAGGCAGTAGGTATGTAGGAACTCAGGAGGAGTAATTTGTTTTATGAATTCATAACTAGCAAAGGGAGAGTGGAAATTAAGAAATGCCAGTATACTTCTTGTGTTTGAATTCTATCTTTTGAGTTCTGCCTCAAACCTTGCCTCACAATATCTTTTCAAAGTTTTGGAAAAGTAACTTCCTGCTTTCACCTATGGAGGTGTTAGGCATGACTGAAGCAAGACCAGATGGCTCATTTTAGCCAATATTTAATCTCTTGTTGAATGAATGATTTTGGTCATTGAGTCTCACTGCAACAGGATTCTTCACCTGTTAAATATTGGTTACTGTGGCTGATTTCATGGCTATTTGGCGTGAATTATACATGTCAGCAGATTGTAAATATAAGGAGGGGAAAAAAAGAAAATCTGGTAGAAACCATCAGTGACAAAAAGCAACAGCTAATGAGTCTTATAGAGGCTTCACATATTTGCACTGTGACTTACTAGTTTTTGGTTTTGGTAAATTAACATGTTTTGTGGGGCTAGGGTAAGAACACTGCTGTGCAGTGATGATTTCTAGGGCTTGGCTAAAGGAATCCACTAAGTCGTTTGTTTTCAAGTCCAGCGACAGTGCCTTACTTCTGTTTGAATTTTCAGTACTTAGCACAGAGAATAGCACATCACAAGAGCCTTGATTTTTGTTCAGTGAATGAATGAAAAGGAATTAAATTAGAAGTGTGGAAGTAGTAAGTCACCAGACTTATGTATATCAAAGCCAGCCCTTTAAATTATGCATTCTTTGGCAAATTATTCTAAAAGAAGTTACAAATATGAATGGCCCTATAAAAAAATAAAGTTGTCAGCTGCAAGCATCTGCTTTGCTGTCCGGAGGACATTTATTGAGTATGGTTTTTATGAAATACTATAAAAATATTATTTTGAGAACTACTTTGAAAGCAAAAGTTTATGGAGGTGAAAATAGCAAATACATGCCAAATTTCTTACTTATACTTAGCCATAGCGTTCTATGGAAACAGAACAAAGACAAATATTCCCTAGAAATACTCTGCCTTATCTATACTTTATACACACTGAATGTTCTAAAAAACATTTTCATGACATTACAAATCCTGAAAGATCCTCTGAGAATTTGATTTCTTAAAGCTCTCTAGTTTTGGAACATCGGAGACACAGATCTTAAATAGGTAACGCCTAAAGATAAGAGGTGAATTGATATAAACCTAATTTGCCTCATATATTGTGAATCTTTTTGTGTGTGTGAAGTGATACAATTTGACCAGAAGATGGCAGCATTCTGAAAGAAAAACAAACAACTAAAAGCAATTACCATTCTTAATTCTTTATAGTTCTTTAAATTTTTAAGGAAAAAAAAATATATGTTTGTTTGAAACAGAGCTTCACTCTGTTGCCTACACTGGAGTGCAGTGGCACAATCCTGGCTAACCTCAGTTTCCAAATTCAGGGTTCAAGGAATTTTCCTGCCTCAGCATCCTGATTAGCTGGTATTATAGACACGCATCACCACACCCAGCTAATTTTTCTACTCCTTGTAGACATGGGGTTTCGCTATGTTGCCCAGACTGGTCTAAACTCCTGGCCTCACGCAATCCTCCTGCCTCTGCCTCTCAAATTGCTGGGATTACAAGACATGAGCCATAGCGCCAGGGCTTTTTTTCCTTCAACATTTTAATGATAACACTATTTTAATTAGTTTTAGTCTATTTTCAGATAGTATCCTTGTCAAGATGTAAAATGTCCTCCTTCCAGAAAAATTAACTTAGTAATTCTAAGAGCCTAGCTATATTGTTTTCTCATCAGAGAGAAAAGTCCATTGAAAGACTCTACAATATCTAAAAGCTATAGAGTTTTATGTCAGTGGTATATTAATTTTCTCTGGGGGTAAAAAATAATGTATAAAAAGAATATATGGTAATCAAATTTATGATCCAGGAAAAGATTAAATGTGCTAGAATTTTTCCTCCAAAAATCTCTGTGTGGTGGAGGAATATTCTTGCACACTACAAAATATATCATATAAAAATGCAATGTAAAAAAATGCAAGGATTCTTCTATGGACATTGCATATATGTTTATTGAATTATTTCACTTATTTATTTAAAAACCTTTCAAAGTTATGTATTCTTATCTTCAGTCTGTTTTAAATTCAGACATCTGATTACGTGTATTTGTTTTGTTTGAAACATTATGGAAACTCCAGGCCAGAAGATTAACAGAACTTTTCTTATGCGCCTAACTTACTAAAAGCTTTAATTTAATTTAACTGAAAAGAGGCACAGAGAACATATAGGCCATGTCCTTGTAATGTCCTTTCTGATTTGACAGCAAATGGAATTACAGATAACCCATTGTGACAATATTTGCAAGTAATATTGCTTACTTCGTGTCACTCTGAAATATGCTAGGAATGGTTAAAAGAATAATAAAGATATAATATTAGCAATAATGAAAGATATTGAAATTTCAATTTTGTGCCTCCTGCTTTTGAATAACATTATATATGTGATAATTGTTTTCTTGATTTGATGATATTTTTAAAAAGTTTTCACAGGTATTTTGCAAGCACAATTATATTTAGTATTCTATTGCTTACAACATTTTAAGAAAAATGGTCCTTTAGTCTGAGTTCGAATATAAGCAGGTATCCTTGGGACCCATTCCTAATGCCCTAATGGAGCTGAAAAGTCAAAATTTGTTCTCTTACTGCCCTGTAGTCAGCCTGATCTAATTCCCTTCACCCAGGCCTGATCTTACCATTTCAGACTCAATAACAGCACACATGCTTCTGTACTTAGGATGAGGTTATGTTCCAATAAGTCCATTGTAAGCTGAAAAAAAATCATAAATTGAAAATTCATTTAGACTGGGCAAGATGGCTCAAGCCTGTAATCCCAGCACTTTGAGAGGATTGCCTGAGCCCATGGGTTCGAGGCCAGTCTGGGCAACATGGTGAGACCTCGTCTCTACAATGAAATTAAAAAAATTATTCGGGCGTGGTAGCACGCGCCTGTAGTTCTGGCTACTTGGAAGGTTGAGGCAGAAGGATTGCTAGAGCTCAGCAGGTCAACACTGGGGTGGCCATGAGCGTGCCACTGCACTCCAGCCTGGGACATAGAGAGTGAGACTCCAACTCAAACAACAACAACAAAAAAGTGCATTGAATACAAACAACCTATTGAAAACCATAGCTTAGTCTATCCTACCTTAAACGAGCCTAGATCACATTGACTAATAGTTGGGCAAAGTTATCTAACACAAATCCTCTTTTATAAGTGTTGAATATCTCATGTAATTTATTAAATACTGTACTATAAACATATTACTTTCGCATCACCAGGAAGTCAAAAAATTCTAAGTTGAACTGTTTTTAAGTCAAACCGTTTCTAAATGAAACCATTGTAAATTGGAGACTATCTGTACTTACTGCCGAAATCCATCCTTCCTATTTCCAGGAAGCTGATGAAGTTTCTATTCTAGATCTCAGTCCCAAACTGAACTTCCAGAACCCCTCTGGCCAGGCAAAATCATCCCTAGTCACTGGATTTTTTCCTCATCACAGGTTCAAGAAAGTTTGACCCATATGGAAAGACTTTTCATTATCCCTGTTAGAACTGAAGAAGAAATTAAGCCCTGTAATGGAAAGAAAATTATGTACACCACAAATAAGAAACAAGTTGAAGATCTGGGCAAACTGACAAACACTTACATTTTATTCTCCCTGGAAAAATGTTTTGATATGTTTTATTATTATTATCATTATTCTTTGTGAGTTGGAATCTCACTCTGGTTGCCCAGGCTGGAGTGTAGCGGTATGATCATGGCTCACCGCAGTCCTAATTTCCTAGGCTCAGGTGATCCTTCTACCTCAGCCTCCTGAGTAGCTGGGACTACAGGAGTGCACTACCAGGCCCAGCTAATTTTTTAGTTTTTTGTAGTCACGAGGTCTTGCTATATTGGCTAGACTTCTCTTGAACTCCTAGACTCCTCTTGAACAATCCTCTGACCTCGGCCTCCCAAAGTGCTGTGATTACAGGCATATTTTAAAACAGTGATCCCTTTTAAAAAATTGTATTCAAACTTGTTATTTGGAATTGGTTCAATTTTAAGTCAACATACACACTATTTTTTGTTCTGTTTTAATGTATCACCTAATTAGCATGTGTTCTGACTTAATGTTTTTCAAGAAAATCTATTGTTTAATATATTTTCCCCCCTTTGGGGGATATAAACTCTCTATTTAGCTGGGCCAATCAAGGAGCTGAAAGGTGGTAGTCTTCCTACTCTGGGTTGTATGTACCTATTTTTAGTCCTGTTTGGCTACAGTTTTAGTGAATGGCAAGAAATACCAGCACAACCTTGAATCTGTGGTTTCACATTTCTCAAAGTGGTCTTATCTCTTAGATGGCAGCAGAAAGGAAATATGCTCCCGGCACTCATAATTGCAGCTCAGGACACAGATCCTTGTGACAGGATGTGAAAATTGAAGTTTGACCCAAACCCTAAGGTGACAGATTCAATATCAAAGTGAGTTGTGAGATAGCCCAAACTGCAGAGCTTGTAAAACGTATTTGGAGGAGAATGCAGTAGAGAATGCTTAATTGTCCCACCCCTTCAAAGATACAACAAGATAAAAAATAAGAGGATTTCCGAAAAAGTGGTTTTGGGAGAGGGAGTTTTGTATGCTATAAGCCCTTCTTTGCACCTTCCGCTATTGGGCAGAGTTAGTAAGATGCCTGCCCTCATTCAAGGCTGATGAAAGGTCATAATTGGGACCCTTTAGGCCTAGAGCGCTTGACATGTGTCCCTGTAGCTGACTTGACCTGATTGGGCTTTCTAGATGGTGATGAGCCAAAGGAGATGTGGCTTCATTAGCATCAGCTGAATCCCTAAATCTGTCCAGAAAAGGGCAGTGTTTGTGTTTCTCACAGACCAGAGACGTGTCACACACTCTCATCTACGGGCCTGTCCATAGGGCTGACTAGAGGTGTAAACAGGCCTCAGCCAGGAAAAGATTAAAGTGTTCATGTATTCCTAGGGGCTGTAGAAAAAGTAAGTGACCTGCAAAAATAAAAGTGCAAAGGCCACACTAGGAAGTTACAGATGTGGGAGCTAACCTCCAATATGGCCTCCAGTCATCCTCATCTCCCCTCCCACATTGATTAGGATCGGTTTGTGTGACCAGTAGAATACAACAGACATTATGATGGTGTGTTACTTTCAAAGCTAGTTCATAAAAGGCAAAGCACCTTCTGTCTTGGTCTCTTAGATTGTTCACTCTGAGGGAAGCCAGCTGGTAAGAAGTGAGGACACTTAGGTTGTTTCATAGAGAGACCCAGGTGGGAGGAGTCAATTTGCCAACCACATGAGGAACCCATTTTGAAAATGGATCCTCAACCCCAGCTGACACTTGACTGCTACCTCATGAGAGACCCTGTCCTAGAACTGCATGAACATGCTATCCATGAATTCTTTATACATGAAAATAATGAAGCATAATAGATTAATCGATTAGTACTGTTTTAAGCCACTAAGTTAAGAGTGATTTGTTATGTGGTTAATAGATAACTAATATAGATTTTTGGTACCAAGAATGGGGTGCCATTATCACACACACAAAAATATCTAAAAACTAGCAAACTATGGGAATGCCTTTGGGATCAGAGGCAGGTGGATACTAGACAAATGTGGGGAGAACGCAATAGAAGGACTTAAGAACACCAAAGATACTGTTAGCATAAACCAGATATGTTTTGAAAGCTTAAAGAAAAGTGAAAGAACATATTATTAGAATTCTTTTAATTTAGTGGCAGAAAGTTTAGCCATACTATTATGTATGTTAATTTAGAAAGTAGAAAATGTACCTAAAGAACTTAGCGATCTAGATAAGGAGTTTTTCAGGCTGGGTTAAAGGTACTCCCTCACTCTTGTTACATTGTGGGGTGCTAAAAAAAGTATACACATTTTGAGAGATGTTATCTATGTGCTACTTTTGGAAGTTGAATTGAATTATGGTAGCAATGTGTAATATGGTGTTCACTCAAAAGATGGTGTTATACTGGGAATATACCCAGAGGAACTTGTCACTCTATGGAAAAGACACCTGCACATGCATGTTTATTGCAGCATTGTTCACAGTAGCAAAAACACGGAACCAACCATGCTGCCCATTGAAAGAAGACTGGATAAAAAAAATTTGGTCCATATACACAAGAAATGCTACGCAGCCAAAACAAAGGACAAAATTATGAACTTCACAGCAACTTGGTTGGACTTAGCATCTATAAAACTGAGTGATCTATCACAGAAACAAAGGACTGAGTATCACATGTTCTCACTCATAAGTGGACCTTGAACAATTATCATAACACTATAAGAGAAGGATTGGCAGTAGTGGGAAATTTCTGGCGATGGAGGGTAGAGGACAGGATTGGCAGTAGTGGGATTCTGCCAGGGGAGGGGGGCACAGCTCATCAACAAGGGTACCTGCATGATGAACATGTGTATACTTAATCCTGAATTGTACCCCACATCTTTAAAAATAAAAGATGGTGCTAATTAAATGAGTGCTAGTGTCACCATGTGATAGGCAGCACCGTCAAAGAAAATGGCAGAAGCACGGTTGTCACTTGAGGAGTGCAAGACCATTTTAAAGTGGTATTTGAAATTCAAGAATGTTGTGGAAGTATGACAATGGAGGTATGAGTATGCAATAGAACTTCCAACATGTCTAACAATTGCATGCATTTGTAATAGTTTGAGATGCATGGTCCTGTGTGATATGTCCACAAGGGAAAATCTGGGAGGCCTCACACAGCAACAAGTCCTGCTTCTTCTGCTATAATATTGGAACAGTTTACTCACTTGCCACAGAAGTCTACCAAACTATGTGCACCTTTCATAATTGTAGAAGTAAAATGTGACTTGTATTCATCTTTTATTAATGGTGCATATCGAGTATTACAATTTTAATACAGTTTTTTTCTTTCTTAAAATGTGTATACATTTTTGGGGCATCCTCTGTATACTAAAATAAGAGAGAGATAAGCCAAAGGCCTATTAAAATATAAGGGTGCCAGAATTGTTGACTTGAAAAAGAAACTTTTTGTTTCTGTTCAGCCTTTCCAGACAGCAATTGATACTAAACTTAAGAAATAATTATGATCTCAAAAATACTGGCAATCATGCCTCAGAGAACTACTCAGAAAATTCTAAGTCCTCTAAGAATTTTTAGAATGTACTGCATGGATCCTGCACATTAAACAATAGGGTTTCTAAAAATTATGAAGACATTGTCTTTCAAAAGTCTCAGTAGAAACCTGAGGTAGAAAAAGGAATATCTTCATGAGCTCCATAAGTATGACATTTGTGTAATAGAGTGAGCCCTAATACAATACATAGGAGATACACAAAGTTTAAAGAGATTGTATTAGCAGAAACACCGTTAACTTGACTTAAAAGGTTCAAAGATAGTACAAAACTCAAA
This sequence comes from Carlito syrichta, assembly GCF_000164805.1. Taxonomy (NCBI): domain Eukaryota; kingdom Metazoa; phylum Chordata; class Mammalia; order Primates; family Tarsiidae; genus Carlito; species Carlito syrichta. The sequence continues at coordinate 663,299 of NW_007253521.1, forward strand.
GAGGCCTTTGGAGGTCCAAAATATGACAAACAGAAAACAAGATGAGAAAATTAATTATCTGCAAACAGTGGGCATTTTATAAGAAAAAGGAAAAATGACTCAAAGGATAGAAACAAGATCTCATAAGAAGGAATCAGGAACCATGGTGACTTATTCCCAGGAAATGATAGGATTTATTTTAGCCAAGAATCTTTAAATATGTGCCCTGCTGTTTTTCAGGATTTCTATAGACCAGTGAAAACTATGTGCTTTTTGTTTCTTCTTTTTTGAACAATAGGGTCTATAATGATTATCCTATTTCTGTCAAACCATTATAGGTTAGATATACTCACAGCTCCTCAGAACAAGAAGAATTATGCTCAAGAGGGGCTGCCCTTGAGAGGGGTTGCGTGTTCTCATCTGTACTTGGGGCTGATTTATATAACAAGATCTTGTACTTGAACAGAGTCTTTTGGGGACATTTGGAACAAGTCAATATTTTTGCATGTGGAAGAGATATTCCACATATGGTGATAACCAGTCTTCAAGATGATTTTCACTTCTTGTGAACATGCCCTTGTTTCATTCCTTCCAGCACTGGACAGGGCTAGTCTCTTTGAACAATACAGTATGGCAGACAAGACAGTTTGACTTCCTTGATTTCTTTCACTTACTTTGAGGGAAGCCAGGTGCCATGGCATAAGGACACTCAAGCAGCTCCACTGAGGAGAACCACATAGAGAACCAATTTTCAAGCAACAATTTTCCAGTCACATAAATAAACCAATTTGGAAATGAATCTCGAAGCCCGGGTAAAGCCTTTAGATGACAACATTCCAGCAAACATCTGACTGCAACTTCATGAAAGACCCTAAGCTACAACCATGCAACTGAGTTGCTCTCAAATTCCTGACATACTAGAAACTGTGAGAAGTAACAATTATCGTTTTATACCACTAAATTTAAATATAATTTGTTACACATCAACAAATAACCGATACAGCAGAGGAGAGATCCTTAAATACCTTGCAGATTCACAGACCATGCATGTTACTCCACTGAGGCCTTTTCCACACTATTCCCTATCACAAAGCTGCCAGCAAGTGATGTTTAGTTTGAGTTAGAAAGAAAAAAGAAACGGGACACTTGTAATCTTCCCTGTCTGCAGCTAGATACCAGCCTTAAGCAAGACAAAACTAAGAAAAAGAGAAGTCTTACGGATAAAGGGAGATTGAAATATTAATCATTCCAGGGACTGAAATGTTCTAATTTCTCAATCAAGACTGTTATATTTGGGAATTTAAAATAATTGTGTTACTGAAGAGTATCTGGTAAGAGTCACGAGACCTCCCGAATTTTTGTCTAAGTGGAGAGGACCAAAGTAGCTGACATGGGGTGCTCATAGTAAGAAAAAATAGATTTTCTTTGTGATTGCGTTCCACTAGGTGGTGTACATTTAACAGAAGTCTGCATTCCTAAGGAAACAATAAAATAATGATGATAAAACATCCCTTAATAAAATTTCCTCTGCTGGTCTTTGACTTTCTTTCTTTCCATCTTCATCCAATCGCTTAGCTTCCTATTTCCCTTTGGTGTCTCGAATATCCACCACACTCCAAATTAATTTTTTCCACACTATTTGTAGAATTCTAGTTCTTAAAAAAATAAAACAAATCATTTTATTTTCTTACTGAAAAACTATTCCCACAGTTTTCTTAAGGTAGTTTTTTTTTTTTAACACAGCATTGAAAGTTCTCAACAAACTCACCCAAAAGGCTATTCTAGCTACATTTTCTGTCAGTTAAAGATATGTGCACCATACTTTATTCAAATTAGATTAGTCAATATGCCCTGAACACACTGCTTTTTTTGTTCTCTGATGGTTTTGCTTTTCCCCTTTCTGCTCCTGGGAAACTCCTAGTCGTCGTGGAAGACCACATTCCATTGTTATTTCTTCTGAGAGGTCTTACCTGAGGGTTCCTACCCTTTCCCTTACTCCCTCCCTTTCTCTCTCCTTCCCTTCCTTCCTCTCTTTATTCTTTTCCTTCTTCTTCCCTCCCCACTCTCCCTCCTTCTCTTTCTCTCTTTCTTTCTTTCTCTCTTTCTTTCTTTCTTTCTTTCTTTCTTTCTTTCTTTCTTTCTTTCTTTCTTTCTTTCTTTTTCTTTCTCTCTCTCTCTCTCTCTTTCCTTTCTTTGTGATTGCACTCCATTAGGTGATGTACCACCCCACTCAAGTTTCCATCACTTTCTAGGGACAGCCTACAGCCTTGACTAGATGGTGCAGGGAGGTAGAAGTCCAGCCTCTTTCTCTTAATTTGGGACAACTCTGAATGACCACTGGAGCTCCAGAGTTCTACATATAAGTCACTCCAATTCTTCCTTTGTCATGTCCATACGTGTCCATCTCTTGAGAAAATTCACCAACATGCTTTTCCAGGAAATCCTCGGTGCTGGATTATGATTCCAGGGATTTAAATCATGTCACATCCTCTATTTTTCTCAAATTCCATCTTTTTTTTTTTTTTTGAGTTGGAGTCTCACTCTGTCGCCCAGACTGGAGTGCAGTGGCACGCTCCTGGCCACCGCAGCCTCAACCTGTTGGGGTCTGGCAGTCCTTCCACCTCAGCCTTCCATGTAGCTGGAACTACAGGCGTGTGCTACCATGCTCGGCTAATTTTTAAAAAAATTTATTGTAGAGATGAGAGCTCTCCAAGTTGCCCAGGCGGGTCTCGAACCCGCGGGCTCAGGCAATCCACTCACCTCGGCTTCCCAAAGTGCTGGAATTACAAGCTGAGCCACCAAGCCCGGCTTCAAATTCTATCTTAATGCCTAGCACAGTGGCTTATGCATAACCAAAATTCTTCATAGTTTTTGGGAAACAAATGGATTGGGTCTCATAATATTAATAGTCACAATATTAATAGTATTAGGGTTTAAATTAAGAAGGCTTTTGCTTAATTTAAAGTATGAGATAATTTCATAAAGACAAGTAGAGTAGATTAATTAAACTGATATATTGCACATGTCTCAAGATTTTGTTCTTTACCTTTTGATTAAGATAAGGAGTTAATTTTTTAATAAGAATAAAAAATTTGACATAACTAGTAATTTAACATTGTGCTTTGATAAATATGCAGTTCATTTTTGGTGTATACAACTACATAAGGGAATATGAGAAATGCAGAAAAAAGTGTATGTAGAACTGCCTACTGTAGTGTTTATATATATAATATTGAATTTAATACAGAAAGAAAAACTACAAATGTGTTACACGTGAGAGAATGATTGCACAATCTTGATATATCCACAAAATACTAAATGCAAAATTAAATACTTGGCTAATATTTGTATAGTAAATATTTTAAAATTGAAATTCTTCTAGTTTTGAGTTCTAAATATTTGTCTGTTAAAAATTCTGACTTTATTCCACAACAGAAACAAAGTAAAAATTAATACCAAATGGTCTATCTAAAACCCAGTGTTCTGAAGTATGATTGTTCTGCATTAAAACCTCAGTGAGGCTAAGGTAAGAGGATCACTTGAGCCCAAGAGTTTGAGATCAGCTTGGGCAACATAGCAAAACTCTGTCTCTACAAATAAAATACTTAGCTTGGTGTGTTGGAATGTACCTGTAGTCCAGGCTACTTGGGAGATTGAGGTGGGAAGACCACTTGAGTCCAAGAGTTAGAGGTTACAAGGACCTATGGTGCACAACTCACTCCACCCAGAGTTTGAGACTCTGTGATGAGGAAGCCTTAGGAATGAATGCAACACCCTAGCTGCGGAAAGTTCTGGGGGCTACTTCGAGGATGCTCTTGGAAATGAAGTAGACAAATATTAGAGACTGCCTAGACTCACTAAATTTCTTTTTCCAACATGTTTCTCTCATCATTTGTTTAGTCTAGGATTTAAACAAAATTTGTGTTATTAATTGATCAAAGAATTTCTTATTTATAAAGCCAGTATATAAAAAAAGATAAAAGTTAGTCAGTCTGGCTGGGAGAAGGAGGAAGGCAGTTTTGGGTGTCCCAGAGTGCATAGTATGAGCAGCATTAATTTACTTGGTTCTTATTAACTTGCTTATATATTCTCTGCACCTCACACTAATTTAGCAAATGCCTATTCACTACATGACTATAGCATTGATACAAAGATAAGCCTTCAAAATGAATTAACAAAACAACAATGGAAAACAGACAAAGCAATCTACCATAAATAGGAAAGATTTAGAGTCAATTTCATGAAAGTCAATTGATTTTCCTTTGAAGACTACCAATCCAGGAAGTCATTTGGATTACAGTAAGTTGTTACAGTGGAAAGATTGGAGAATCGTTAAAATACAGCAGTGGCAACAATAATCTAGTAGGGACTCCTGATTTAAAAGGAAGAGAAACTTAGCTTAAGCAACACAGCAAGATCTTATCTCTCAAAAACAAAAACTAAAGCAAAAACACAAACTGGACATGGTGGCATATGCCTGTAGTCCCAGCTACTCAAGAAACTGAAGGAGTATAGCTTGAGTCCAGGAGTTTGAGGCTGCAAAGAGCCATAACTGTACCACTGCACTCCAGCCTGGGCAACAGAGAGAGAACCTGTCTCTAATATAAATAAGTAAATAAACAAGAAATTAGCACATAAAACGTTCACTGAATACCCAGAACAGTCAGGAATATAGATAGTTTTCAAGTGATGATGCCTCAGTACCCCATAAAGATAGAGAATAAACAATTTCCTTATGTTTATATTTTGGTTACAGGACTCCAAATATATAGAAGAGTGACTTTTGGAATACTCCAATGCTTAGCTAATATTGCTAATTTTTCATTAGAAATTTGTTATGTGGTAGATTCAGCTCAAAACTACAGTCAAGAAGGCCCTTTGTGTTAACGTTGTACAATTACTATTGAAAATTCACATAGAAACCAGAGTTAAAATTCAGCTGACATCAGCCATGTTTAAGAACGGAGCAGAAAGCCCACCAAATGCTAAGGGCAGAATTAATTATCAATCTGTTAACATAAAAATAAAAAAAATCTAGGAACATATTGAATCTGTAATCAGAGTACTGAGACAACTAGATTTGGAATGAGGAAAGTGAAGATTCTGTGAGAATGGCTTACCAGTTATAATTGTTTCTCAGGGTTATGAGTTATATACTTGGTTGCTGTGATGTGGCATGCTGCGGGCTTGCCATTTTATATTGCCCAGAAATAACTAGCAGTTGTTATTTCTTTTGGATGAAAATATGAGCTGAATTCAAGAAGTCACATTGGCTCAATGGAAAAACTAAACTTTTCTCGTTGTAATGATGATAACATGCAAAGTGCTATTCATATGACCAGATCTTAGGTTGCAGAGACGATTTTTTACTATTATTTCTTGTACTAATACAACCTGTTCACTTTTAACTGTCCCATCATTTTTATGCATTCAACTTTTCCCATCTTTCTTTTGGCTTTAGGAATTCTACCCCAGACACCTAATTAACCAGATTACTACAAGTTCAACAAAAACAGGTAGGAAAAACAAGTTTGCCAAACCCCCAAATTATTAAACTACCATTTGCTCAGAGTTAAGTAATAAGGATCAGTATATCTGGTACAAGTAACACTTATTCTTGGCAAAATGAAACTCTAGGGTTCAAAGTAAAAAGATGCACATCATTGTGAAGATGAAGTAACCCATTCCAACAAATCTGTCCTAAGTTAACGTGTAAACAGATTGGAAACAGATGTCAGTATCTTAAAACACAAGACATGAGAGAATTTTAAATATAAAAGTAAATGGTTGTGATTTTTTACAGCTTATTTTAAAGATGTGGGGTATGACTCGGGATTAGGTATACAAGTGGACATTGTACAGGTAAGTGTTTTTATTTTTCAAAGTTCAAGATTAATGAGTTATGTATTTATTTATCTTCTCAGAATCTAGAATAGGTGAATGAAATCTGCTATGCCTTTAAATTACAAGATTCTAAGAAATGTCTCATTATAATAATCATTGAATGATTTCCTTTTTAGAAACATTGTTTTTCCAGTTTTCTGGTGGCTCAGTTCTTCTTTAAAAAGCCATAAATTTTGCTTATTTTTCTTTCTCATAAGCAATGAAGACCTTATGAACAGAGTCAAATACTTCTTTAAAAGTTCAAATACTGTAATGTTATTGCTTAACTTTGTTAAAATAAAATCTCCACTTTCAAAACCATTACAGAGACAATTTTTAAAAAGCAATTTCATTTTTGCTTGAATATGTTCATTGTAAACTGTATTAATTCAATTTTTTTGGATATTTCAGAAGAGACTGACTAAACTTTCTTTAAAAATTCTATGTATATCATTTTTTCCCTTTACTATGTTGACTATTTTTTTCCTCAGGATATGAAAGCTAATAATAACATATGTGACATTATAAAAATACCATTTAAATTCTAGCCAATTTTGCACATCACCATCATTCTTCTCTCCAAGGCTTTAGTGGAAAGGAGTATTTGCAATTCTTATTTGTAAATGACAGTACTTTCTCCTTTTACTTTGTTTTAAATAGTGGACAGCATTAGGGAAAATTACCAGCCTTGTTAAAAATGTATCTGATAACCACTTTTAAAAAATAAAGAAATAAAGCTATTGCTAAAATTTTGCATATGATTTTCAATTGATACTTCAAAATGATGTGATTTAAATTCCAGAATCTCCATTTTAAAAATTTTAATGCCTTTCATTAATACATCACAAGCATGACTTTAGCTTAATGATCAGATAAATAAGCTATGTGATTGACTTTAGACATAGAACTGGTTTACACTGAAGCTATGAAGCTATGATGGGAGAACCCCAGTGGCTTTTCCTTTCTTTCTTGGATCAGTTTTATTTTTATTTTTATGTAGTATAATTGGAACAAACGCAATTGATATTTTATAGTCCCATAAAGGAATCAGGTTTCACATATTCGTGAAAAAGAACCAAAGTTATTGCAAAGGAAACTGTGGAATACTCCATTAAGAAATAAACCCAAATGAGGTAATTCTTGTCAATATACCTGAAATGTATTTATTATTTGCAACAAAGATATTCATTTGTTCATAGAGTCTCTTCACTGGGTAACTGACTAAAGCATAAAACATCAAATGTAGCATTTTTAATGTAGGTTTGCATAGTCTTTGAAAATCTGATGGAGCTCTTGATAGCCTTCCCAGAAATGTGCAAATACACACACACACACACACACACACACACACACACACACACACACACACTATGTAAAAATATGTAAATGCATACATAAATTATGCATACATAATTTAAAATATAATTTCAGAAGTTTCAGAAACCTTTTAAAATCCATTCATAAAGAATTTAAGAATTTTTTTTCCTAATCCTTGAGGCTAATTAATTATGGATCAAGGTTCTACTCCCAATCAAACTGTACTGAATGTCTTTAAGAGATAACTTTTCATCAAAACAGTGTTTTATTGGCTTTATAATATTTATTTTTCAGCAACCCTACATGGAAATCCTTCTTTTTTTAGAAGCAACAATTAACAAGTTGACTATTGTTTGTAAAATGTGTCCATTAACCTTTTTAGTTCTCCCTTACAAGTTTTTCTCTTTTGAAACTCTTTTCCATATCATTCCAAACCTGAAACCTGCCACCCTAGATTCGGACACCACACTTTATACCTGGTAACAATAAATAAATCTGTATTTGTGGTTTCTGTGTTTATCTTAAGCAATAGTTAATAAGCATAATTTATACTGAAGAGGACTTATATGTCTACATACATAAGAACTTCATAATTACTGAGTTGATGTCATTAAAAATTTAACCACTTGGTTAAGAAATATTCAACATAGGTTTTTGGAAAAATAACATTTTGGAAAACAATAGCATATATATATGTACATGTTCTCTGATGTTATATACACATGCCCAAGAATACAATATATGTATATATAACCCAACTTATAAACACATATACAGAAATACATACATACACACATTTTAAAAATATAAACAGATATATAAAATCTGTGGTGTATGAATGGTTTAGAAAATGATATTAGAAACATATCTCCTACACTATGCTCAGAGGAGTCAGCCATTTTTTTTATTGTTTGGAAAAACTCCTCTTGTTCTCTTTAAGTATGCCCATATCAGAGACATTTTGTTTCTGATATAATAACATCTCAAACCAATTTATATTAGTTCTGAAGTCAGGTGGCTAGCATATGAATTCCTGCATAAAGTAGTGTTTAGGAGCATTGATGATCTGGGATGCCAAACCCCTGTGTACTTTTGATGATATGTTATTATTATAAGTAGAATGCTAGACTCTCCTTGGTTCTACAGTTACTTATTCTACAAATAAAATAGTTTTCTTTTTCCTGTTATCTGGGACTTGGTCGTTTTCTTCATAAACATATGATTAATGGCGATTTAATGAACATCTACATTTATCAATATCTTAAGAAAAAACATTACCAACAAAACTTAGAGATTTTAGTGCCCAGCTTTAAAAGCTTTCATGTAACAACTCTCTACCGATTAAGACAGGAACAACTCAAACCAATGAAGACACTGAAGACAAAGTGATAGCAAAGCACTTTACAGTATTTAAAATGATATAGCTGCTTCTGGATTGCTTTCAGGGGAGTCCAGTAGAAAAGGTGTTACAAGATTGTTTCAAATAAATGAAACAGAATTTAGGAGAGAAATTGAGGAGTTACATGATATAAAGCAATAGGCTTTTTTTTTTCTCTAGTGGAGAGGATTCTCGCAGAGGATAATCTACTTTTTAACTTTTTCCTTTTGTGTGAAGTACAGCTCAGAAATGTAATGCTCAATTTCAGCATACTGTATACATCGAATTAATGAAATTCTTAAGATGACTTGGCCTTATTCTAAAAATAAATTTATAAAAAAAGTTATTGAAAAACAAGCACTTAGAAATCCAGAGACTTTGCACATAAAAGGAAAGCCAAATATCTGTGGTAGTTACTGTAGTCACCATTATAAATTGGTTGCATAGCAGCAAATAAAATGCAACCTTCAATAATTCTGAGATGAAAGTAGGCATTCTGCAAAAAATGTGACAATATGGAGCAGATGTTTAGTTCATTATAGGTGGATGTGTTAAGTAGGTGCTCTTAGAATTTCATTCTTTTACTTAATATTAAAACTGAAAATTATGCTTATAGTGAAAAGAATATCTCTGTAGGATACTAGAATTTTCTCTCTTTTCACAAAGAATCTAGACTGCCATTACGTATTATCTACTCTAGGCTACAAATTGGGAAACATATCTGTTTAATCTCTCATAGATGAAATTCTTTGTTCTGATATTCCAACCATAAAATTGATCCATGGCCCAAGAATGATTTTCAAACTGTAGTGAAAAACATATACCTGAAAGAACAGCAATGGCAATGCCAATAACAAGAAAAAATAAAATGCTCTCACACAAAACAACCCTTTTCCCCCAAATACAAGACTACTTTTCAAGCTACTCTCATTACTAACCACTTTCTTTAAGAAATTTCCTAAAAGTCAGTTGTCTTGATAGTGGAGTGCTGCTTCCTGGATACTGTTCATGACCTGCTAAAGAATTTTACAAAATTATAGTTCAGTAGCTGGGCAGCATTGCAAGTCCAATGGTCTAACTGTTAAAAAAAAAAAAACAAAAACAAACAATATTCCAATGTTTCTCAAAGTCTTCAAGGTAAAATTGTTGAAAGGATTTTTAAAATATTTTTTCCTTCATCAGAATATGGCAAAATAAGATAATCAGATTTCCTATTTTAACGCTACTTGTCAACTTTCTTTACCTATCAGGAAAATAAAGAGCACCATTTCACTGCTGCCTGTGGGTATACATTATTTACACATTATTGTTGACCCTGTTTTTTTCAATTACCCAAAAAGAGCATTGTGTGGTATCTTACTGGTTCCTCTTGTTCTCAACATATACAGTACTATCAAAGTCCATACAGCGTGTCATCACATTTCACTGTTTACATGTCTACCTCCCTTTGCAGGAATGTAGACTGTTTAAAGACAGAATATATTTTATCTCTCTCCAAGTGATGTGTTTTTGTTCTTCCTGCAATTGCAGCAAATCTACCATGTTTTAAATTCAGAGTATTCTCATTTAAGTCCTATTTTGGACTTGCCTTTTATTTTAAAGGCAGTTAAGAAAGCAGTCCAAACTTGTTTCTCTGTGTTAAGCTAACATGGGTATTAAAAAAATAATACAACACTATGATTTTCACTAAACTAGGAAAGGTTATTTTGGAACAACTAGGACTTTAGATATTTGAAGTAGTAATTACTTCCTCCATAAATGTTACCTTTTAGAGTCAAATACTATTTTCCTGACACAGTTTAGCTTTTTTACTTAAAGGAAAATGTTTTTTATTCACAATTCACCATGCTATATTATTCCATGTGGAATTTCTCCTTTTCATTTGTTTTGAGAGTATTAAAAAGCCTATGAAGTATCATCATAATAATGACAGTAGCTGATATTCACTAAGTACTTATTTTGTGCCAAACAGTTCACTAGGTATTTTACATGTGTCATATCATTTAATACCCATGGAACACTTTTGATGTGAGTGATTTTATAATGTCTCTATCTCCATATCTCTATCTATCTATCTATCTATCTATCTATCTATCTATCTATCTATTTATCTCTATACATCCATCCACAATCTATCTCTATCATTTCTTTCTCTCTATAATCTAGGTATGTATGTTTGTATCTATCTATTAACTCATCTGTCTGTCTCACTGTCACCACCACCATCACCATCATCTATCATTTATCTTTCTATCATTGCAGTTTAGAGAGATAATTTTCCAACTGGTGAGTGATGTGGTCAGGATAATATTATAGTGAAAATCATCTCCTCATTTTGACTTCTTGGTTTTTTAAAGCTCTGAATATCCAGTAACAAAATTTAATTACCACATTTTGCATAATTCTGCATCCGTAATTTGTTTTTGTTTTTAGTGAAGTACTTGTATTATCATTTATAAGAAAAACAAACAGTATATAATTCTAGGGTTTTGTCTAATTAAATAAATTAAATATTATCATATTATTGCAGTTAAGAGTCCAAAAGTATATCTTCACTATTGAATGAATGAACTCTTGCCTGATGATCATCAACCTTCTATATGCTGAGACTGATTGCTATCATTTGCAACTCACCGTAGTCTTGGGTTTGGTTCCAGAATTGGCCACTGGGGTGAAAGGTGGTAGATCAGGAGACTCCGTGTTAGAAGACAAGTTTACTTGTTTCTGATTCACTGAAATGCTGTCTCCTCCACTTTCAGATCCTGATTCCAGATCCTATTAAAAACAAATGCATTGATATCAAGGATATGCGAATGCCACCTATATGCCCTTCTAGCACATTTCCACGTTTTCCTTCTCCCAACACATAACCTAATCAGAGTTGCTGAAAATTGACATTGAGGTGTCACCTATAATTGTGCATCATTTTGTAATAACAACTGTGTTCTTCAGTGCCAGTTACAAATATTTGAGGAAGAGGTACAAGATATAAAAGATACTGCTTTTTATAACCTAACAGTTTGGTGTGAATTGGAAGGGCCAGTGGCTAGCTAGACAATGCAGTAAAAGAGTAAAAGTTAGGAGGAGGAAGCCCTCAGACGTACCTTCCTCACTCTGTGATCTCCAGTGACTAGTTTGACACCCAAAGGCCACAAAGTGTTTCCCAAACTTCCTCACAGGGCCATTGTGGGTGTCAAGTAAGAAAAGAATTCTTATTTCTCCTCAACTCACTCTCTTTTATGTTCCCATTAGACCTCTGCTGGAAGCTGCAACCCCTAACGAGGCAAAATGGAGGTTACCTGAAAATGGGGAAAACGCTGACTGGGAGCAGAGGCCCAGTGGGAAGCGGCCATGATGGAGGCGGAGCCCCATGGATCCTATTGAAGGACCCCTTTTGGCCTTAAAGGAATGCGTGCTTAGGCTTGAAAAACACTTCCCTTGATAAACAAAACAATTAGCTAGAACATGCAAGGATGTGGAATTAGCAGTAAACCTATGTATAGAAACGTAAAAAGGGCTCAACAGCAAAAATTTCCCAAATTTCCCCCCCCCCCGAAGGGACAAGGGAATGCAAATTTTGCAACCTTTAGCTAAAAAGGAAAAACAAGTACTTCCTCATATCCTTTATAAGTAACAACATTGACAGTTGTGATTGATGAGGAAGTGAGAAACTGAGACAGAGTATCTCCCAAAACAGGTGTTTTCGGGAAAAACAAGTCACAGACATGCCTTTTGACTTAAGAAATATTATAGTTTAATTAGAAAGAGGGTTAAAATTAAAGCAAGGATTAGAATTAAATAAATAGCAGTTATAATTAAAAGATAAATGTTTATTATAGAAGTAGGTATTAGTTAAATATAAGGAATAGGAAATAATTAAGTTTTAAGGTAAACTTAAAATTATATACACAATGTAGGTTCAAAATTAAATACATTTAGGATTAGAAGTAAGATTAATTTCATATATAAGTGTAGATTTAGACATGTTTTGTTTAGAAATATAAAATGTAAAATAGGTGATAAGAAAATAGCAAGTAATATAGATAAGGTAATTAGAATTAAGAAAGTTAAATTTTTTTTAAAAAAGGAGTATTAAGAATTAGTAGTGGTAAGATAAGGGTGGTTATATAAAAGAAAAAACAAGTCAATATATTGCTGCTAAAAGTATATATAAGGGTAGAATTAAGAAAATAGATTAGTAAAGGAAAAGAAATAGAATAGCGAAGGGAAGAGATTCAGTTGGCCTAGAGGTCATAGAATGTGACTGATAAATTCTTGGCAGCTGGTATTTTGTTACACCACCGGTAGCAGGAAGGAACAAAATGAAACTTGTAAAGGTCAACTTCCCCATAAACAAAAGAAAAAACATGATGTAAACATTTAATGTGTAACATGGGATACATTTTGTGGGTAGAGGGGTCAGTAAAAAAACTATATAAGCTTGTAAGAATTGAATAAAAATTGGCAGAGTCTTGAGCTCTCCCCCAGGAAGAGAATTCCTGTCATTTTCGTCTTTTCTTTTTTGCTGCTTCCCGATTCCCCCGTCTCAAGCCCTGACTCTCTCCTGGAGCTGGACTCCAGTAGACCTCCATGATGACACCTTCTCTAGTGGCCTGGAATCAGTTAGCTCATATCTGTCTGATGAACTATCTCAGGGCAGGAATTATGCTTTGTCATGTGTGATTCAATTCCCTCACTTGAAAATGGGTTTAATAATAGTATGCACTAACAGAGTTTCATGAGGATTAAGCAAGATGTATGCAAACTGCATGTAATTAGCACATGCTAATTTTTATTAAATATCAATCATTCCTATAAATTTGTTATTGTTAATATCATTATGTCTTCTTAGTAGCTACTACATAATATGAGGACAAGACATGTCAGTTACTTGGTAACCACTGCAAGGGCTGTGCATTTAATTTATCAAGTGCTCTCTTTGAGTTATAGGTGGCCTGATTGCACAGAGGAAGGCAGGAGTGCGGAGGACACAGAGGGGAGGGAGCAAAGGCACATATCACTCTATGCTTTTCTCCTGAGAAAATCATGACACAAATATTTCTGTCTAGTCTTTCTACATCTCAACTTCACCATGGTTCACATGGCCAAGTATCACTTGCTTGCACCCCAACTCTCTGGCTTCCTGTGTTATCATCCTTTTGTTTGTAGTATGTCTAGTCATGCTTGCTCTTTGCCAGTTCCTCTAATGCATCAAGCTGGTTTCTAAAGCAGGAACGCTGTATGTTCCTTCTTGTCCCTTGCCCCATTATTTCCCTTTGCAGGCCCTTTCTTGACATTCAGGTCTTAGTTTGAATATCACTACCTCAGAGAAGCATCTGTTGACATAGTTTGAATATCACTACCTCAGAGAAGCATCTGTTGACATTTCAAGCCAAAGTATTTTCTCCCTTTAACCCCCATAGCATAGCTTTCTCTATTTGTAAATCCTATTACCACATTTATCTGCCACATATTATTTATATCTACCATCTATCTATCATCTGTCAACCTACCTACCTACCTATTTATCAATCTATTCACCTCTCTTTATAATTCTTTCATGACTTCCTCTATTAGAATCTATGTATCACAAGAGTAGGGACTTCATTTGTCTCGTTTACTGATAGACCCCCAGTTCTTAGAATAGTGCCTGGCACATAGAATATGATTATTAAACACAGCTTAATGAAAGAACAACTAGACTGAAAAAATATTAATATCTATCTTTTCTTAATCATCACAATAGAAGTACTTTTATAGTTTCTTCTATGAAATTATAAATCATCAAAAGCATTGAAACTAAATTTTCTCCAATTGTAAGGGGACAAAAGACATACACAACAAAAAAATAATACTACATTCTTTAAGTGTGTGTGTGTGTGTGTGTGTGTGTGTGTGTGTAAAATACATAACTCTGACTAAATTTAAGATGCCTGGAGTTACTTCAGATCTGAACCATCTACTCTTTTTTGCTTAGTAAAGACAAACAATATTTTAAATAAAAAAGTCATTAGAATTTCAAGTTGAATCAACATCAAATAGTCTTAAATAGCATGCAATTTATAAACATTGTATGCACAATCACTACATAGTAGGTAAATTATAACTCCTTTATAGTTGACTTTTATGTGTATCAAAAATCTTTTGGATTAATTTTTCCTTATCGTGATTTGACTAGGCAAATAGCATAGCAGGCATGCATCTTTCTAACCATGCAATTGTTCTAATGTTAAATAATAAATTTAGAAAAGCAACCATTTATTGTATGCTTGCCTTTCCCAGACAATGCTTTATAGCTATTATCTGCTTCAGTGTTCACCAAACCTATGTGGAAGGTATCATTGTCATCACTTGAGAGATGGTGAAGCCCAAGTCACAACCCATGGCAAAGCTGGCATTAGAGCTCAGGTCTGCCTGACCCCAGAGTTCCATCTTTTAAAGTAACTACTATGATGCTCTGCTAGGGGCCTAAAGCATCACTCAATAAGTAATTAAAGGGGGACCATCAATGTATAGTTTAGCACAAATCTTTATTGCTTTCTCTCCTCTCTTAGTATGAGAAATAGCACACAGGCTCTTCCAGGATCTCTCACATCCATTCCTTCCTTTACCTTCTCACTGCTACCATAAGCAATGTAAGTGGTGCATAAGCCCTGAATTATCATCACAACTGTCACCTAATAATTTTCCTACAACTTACTTTTGCTTTGTGTAATTCATCCCGCAAGGCTGCATTCATGACTGTTCCCCTATACCTCCATCTACACCAGGCAATAGGAATAGTAAGATCTCTGAGTTTATTGCAGCAGGGAATGCAGTGTGGCTCGTGCTGCAGTAGAGGTGCACATACAGTTAAAATATGGCACAAAGCAGCATGTATCTTGTGACCCATTGGATATACAGATCTGGAGATCATAAAAAAGATCTCCTTGGAGACTCTCAGCATGAAGAAGGTAATGGAAGCCATGGTGATTCCCAGGGAGAATAGTCAAAGTCAGACAGTAGGGAGAATTGTGTCAAGAATCTGAATATAAGATTTAAGAGGCAAATATGGGAGAAAGGGTCACTGAAGTGTATGGAAAATAACTGTTGAGGAGGTAGGAAAACAAACAAACGAACAAACAAACAAACAAACATCAAAAACAAACCAGGAGAGGAGCCAGAAGCCAAGGAAAAGTCAAGAAGGAGAGGACTCTTAATGGCATCCAATGCTATAGCTGAAGAATGCACATGCACTACTGGATTTGGCAGATATAAGAAGGTTTGTAAAGAAATGATGATGCAATAGCCAAGAATTAAATCAAGGAAGAAATACTAGGAGATTAGGAGACAAAAGCTTGGCTTATAAAGTAAGGGGTGAGCTAGGACAATACTTGAAATGAGGTCAAGGGAATCCTTTTGTGTTTCATTTTGATTGTCTGCAGTGAAAAAGAACAATTACTTTTTCCTGTCCACCTCTCTTCTCCCTATACGCTGACACAGCAAGATTACACCAAAGAAGTGTTTACTTAATAGGTACATAGTAGAGAAAACACAGCATGTATATATGTTAAAGAGAAAAAGGATAAGAATTAATAGGGGCAAAGCAATGAAATTTGAACTTAAGAGGGAGGATGAATAATTGGTGGAGCAAAGCAAGATAGTGGGAGGGAATGGGAATGAGAGCCAAGGCAGTGAGACAGAATTAGATGACAGGAGTAACACGTCTTTTTCTATATTCTTTTATTAATGTAGGAGGAAAGAAAGAAGCAAAGAGGCATCTACAACTATTTGCAAGTGCAGTGCTGGGAAGTCTGTTGATGGTCTCCATTTTCTATGTGATGAGGAAGGCACAGATGTTAAGAGGTAAGGATACCGAGAGGTAAGTACAAAGCTTGTGTAGGGGACTTGGGAGAATAATACAATTTTTGAATAGCTGCCTTTAATATGAGAGAAGATCTAGGGAGACCTAAAATATGGCAGAACAGTACTGGAGGTCCAATTAAAGGTAGTGAAGTGGTTCCAGCCTAGATGTTTCTAAAGCTTCCCTACAGTGTGAATGGAATATCCCAAAAGATAAATATCCCCTTGATTACATGATGGCTCCAAAAAAAATTAGTAATTCAAACTTTAAAGATACCTTGTTATTAGGAAGAAAATATCCTGACGGTCTGATGACCATAGAATTCTGGCCCTGGAAATGGTATTTATCTCATTGTGAATTAAAAACATGTATCTTGGGAAGTCTTATAATATAGCAGAATGAGCATGGGCTTTGGAATCTGAAAGATGTGGAAGTAAATCTCATTAGTTATATGACCTTAAGTAAATTACAGCTCCTGATTACACAGGTAAATTACTCATCCTCACTGAAGCTCAGATTTCTCATTTAAGGATTGTCAAAAGGATAAACAAAGTAACATACATAAAGGTTAACACTCACTAAATACTACCACCTTCATCTCACAACCCCATTCATCTTGTGAGATTGGCTATTTTAGCAGCCATAGGAAACTGAGATTGCAGAGGCCTGGCCAAATCAAGCGTGCATGAGAAGAAACCAGATCCTAGGCTGTGGTGGATTCACCAAGGTAAAGCCAACTTCTAGGCTTTATTCAGGCAGCCTCATTTACCTCTACCCTTATTTTATTTTTCTCATACTATAGTCATCCTTAAAGGCTCCAGCCTATAATATTCTTTCTACATTTGTAAAACTCATTCTGACATTTCCTTGTAAATAATTTCAGACTGGCGTGGGGGAAGGAGGGGACTGTTTTATTGTATGTCTTATTTTCCTGCCAAACTATAAATTCACAGGAGAGCTTGAGGGCGGGGAAGAGACTTCTTGTCCTCTGAGTCTGGAACAGTGCTCCTTGGTGGATGATCAAGGTCATAATCATGCCATTATAATCCTTTTATTCCATGGCACAATTATCAAAAGGAGTGGAAAGTGCCTGTGGAAAAAATTTTGATGATGAAAGAATGTTAAAATTAGCTTTAAATACCAAGGAACAGAAATAAAGAACAAGGGATGACCTAGAAAAACATAAAGATCAAAAAGAGTTTTGAGGACTGTGGGACACATTTTATTTATGTTTAGCTGAGTCTCTGGCGTGCGTGATTATAGGACGGAAGGAGGAAAAGGAATTAACAATTACTAAAAAAGTCATTGTGCTAGATCTGTGCAATACATTTTACATGCGTTCTTTCATTTACTCCTCCCAACAAGCCATTCATTAGGAAACAATATCTCTGTTTTTTACCTGAACCTGTAGTTGAGAAATTAAATAATTTTAATGTTCCCCAAAAGTCAGTTCTAATGCTTACATTTGAATCTAGACCTGTAGACTCCAAAGTTCATCATGTTTCCACTGTCACTGTATTCTTTTGTTTATTCCAAATAGATGTCTATTTACAAAGCCAACAATTGTGGTGATATTCCATGAGATAGTGTGTGCAATACAAAATCCAGTGTACAATTTAAATGGAGGCAGGAAATGTCGATGTAGACAAATGCTCAAAGCATCATCTATATCAGCTCCTGTTTTTGTTTTGTCTTTCCTGTTCCACAGAGAACCATGTCTAGCAGGTAAGGGCTATATTGCTTTCTGAGATGGAGACATATTTAACAGAAAGGCTAAAAGTCATATTTAGCAGAAAGGCTATGCCTTTACTCTAAATACATGGAGACTGAGGGAAGTTGGAGGCTAAGGAAAAGGGGAGAGATCGGAAAGATAGGAGAACAACAATTCACACCAAAAAACAGAAAAGAAGTATTAAGCAGTGCCTTCTATTGAAAAATATGATTATTCTTGGCTTTGAAAGTATTGATCAAAACGAAACTGAAGCTTCTATACATTCTTCATATGAAAATAAAATTAAAATATCTCTTTTTATTGGTCTTCAGGAGATTACTTTAATTGAATTTTCTCTCTTGGATGCCTGTTCTATTTGCTAAAACTAAAGTGTGTGCAAGATACTATGGCAGCACCAGGGAGGAACCCATTGACTCTTTCTGGGAAGACAGAAAATTTAGGGAAGACTCACTCTAAAGAAAATATTTACAATGAATCTTCAAGGTTAAGAAAAAATTGCGGCACTATTCACAATGATGAAAACATGAAACCAACCCTGCTGGCCAAAAAAAGTGAACCGGATTAAAAAAATGTGGTTCATATACACGAGGAAGTATTACACAACCATAAAGAAGGACAAAACCATTGCCTTCACAGCAACTTGGATGCAATTGGAAACCATCATACTAAATGAACTATTACAGAAACAAAGAACTGAATACTGCACACTCTCACTCATGAATGGGTCCTGATCACCAGTCACATTAGCACAAGAGTGGGACTGGCAGTAGCTGGGCACTGCTAGGGGAAGGAGGGAGGGAGAAAGAAGCATGTGACAACACAAAGAAGACCTGATCTGTTACCAGGGGGTGTGAGGGCAATCCAGAAGCCTGAACTTCACCTGCATGCTACTTACTTATATAGTAAATCCTCATTTATATCCCACAACTCTATAATAAATAAATACATCTAAGTGTAAAGAAACCATTCAGAAGGTTACAAACAAAAACAAAAAATTCATTTCTACTGACTTTCTAGGTTGAAGTATTTAGCTTCATATTTATTTGCTTTTAGTTAATTATTATTATTATTAATTTGCTTAAGCTATAAGATTACTATTATAGCCAGCTAGGAAAGGCAGTATAGTATAGTGGCTAAAGGACATGATACTGGAATAAGACTGGCAAGATTTCAAAAGGAAAAATAAGCCAGGTTCAGTGGCTCAGCCTGTAATCCCGAGCTTTGGGAGGCTGAGGTGAGTGGATTGCCTGAGCCTGCGAGTTCGAGAACCGCCTGGACTACTTGGTGAGACCTCATCTCTACAATAAATCAAAAAATTAGCCGGGCGTGGTAGTGCACACCTGTAGTTCCAGCTACTTGGAAGGCTGAGGTGGAAGGATTGCCGGAGCCCAGCAGGTCGAGGCTGCAGTGGCTGGGAGCATGCCATTGCACTCCAGTCTGGGCGACAGAATGAGACTTCAACTCAAACAAACAAACAAACACAACAAAAGGAAAAATATTCCATGCTCATGGATAGGAAGAATCAACATTGTTAAAATGTCCATCCTACCAAAGGCAATCTACAAATTCAATGCAATACTCGTTAAGTTACCAACATCATTCTTCTCAGACCTGGAAATGACAATACAGAAATTCATATGGAAACATAAATGACCAACAATAACCAAAACAATCCTTAGACAAAGAAACAAAACAGGAGGTACCACTCTTCCAGACTTCAAACTTTACTATAAGGTCAAAGTAATCAAAACAGCCAGGTATTGGTACAAGAACAGGCACACAGACCAAGGAAACAGGATAAAGTTCCGGAAGCAAAACCTCAATTTCTCAACCAGCTCATCTTTGACGAAGTCTCCAACAACAACCGCTGGAGAGAGGAGAAACTATTCAGTAAATGGTGCTGTGAAAACTGACTGATCACATGCAGAAGATTGAAACAGGACTCCTAACTACCACCATACACAAAAATTAACTCTAAATGGATCAAAGACCTAAACGTAAAACTTCAAACTATAAGAATCTTAGAAAATGCGGGAGACATCCTTATGGAAATTGGAACTGGCAACTGATTCCTGTTCAGAACCCTAAATGCCCATACCTTAAGAAATAAGATAGACAAGTGGGACCTTATCAAACTAACGAGATTCTGCAAAGCAAAAGAAGCCATAAAGAAAGCAGGGAAACAGCCCACAGAATGGGAAAAAATATTAGCCAACTGTATATCTGACAAAGGCCTAACATCTAGGATCTACAAGGAACTCAAATGCACTGAAAGGAAAAAAGCAAACAGCCCCATTAAAAAGTGGGCAAAAGACATGAATAGATACCTCTCAAAAGAAGATATATGGGCAGTCAACAGACACATGAAGAAGTGCTCAGCCTAACTCATCATCAGAGAAATGCAAATCAAAACCACATTGAGACACCACCTAACTCCAGTAAGAATGGTCATCATTAATAAAACAAATAACAACAGATGCTGGTGAAACTGCAGAGAAAAAGGAACACTTCTACACTGCTGTTGGGCATACAAACTAGTGCAACCTCTTTGGAAGACAGTGTGGCAGTTTCTGAAAGAACTAGAAATTGACCTTCCATTTGACCCAGCAATTCTCCTACTGGGAATATACCTGGAGGAACTCAAATCATTCTACAAAAAAGATACCTGCACATGTATGTTTGTTGCAACTCTATTCAAAATAGCAAAAACATGGAACTAACCATATTGCTCATCACAGCTGGGCTGGATTAAGAAAATGTGGTACATATACACAATGGAATATTATGCTGCCATAAAGAAGGACAAACGTATGGACTTATCAGCAACTTGGATGGATTTAGAGTTGATCATACTCAGTGATCTATCACAGAAACAAAGCACAGAGTACCACATGTTCTCACTCATAAGTGGGCCTTGAGCAATTATCATAATACTCCAAGAAAGGGATTGGCAGTGGCGGGAAGTTGCCAGGGGAGGGGGAGTGTGATTGGCATTTGAGAGGAACTGCCAGGGAAGGGAGGGGCATACTTCATCACCAAGGGTACCTGCATAATCAATATTTGTATACCTAACCCTGAATTGTACCCCACATCTTTATAATAAAAATAAATAAATAAATAAAGATTCCATTTTACATCTTAAAAAAAAAAAAGACTGCCTGGGTTGGATACCTGCTCTGGTACATGCAATTACCAACTTCTCTATGCCTTTTACTCGCTTGAAAAATATTATAAAAGATGAATGTGTTAATGTCTTGTGTATGTGGAGTACTTAGCCTACTACCTAGCTTATACTAAAGTTAGCTATTACTTTAATCTGTTTATTTACTCTGAAACACTCTTCCCCACAGTCAGAGTGGTTTTTGAATAATGTCAGAATCCATGGCAGAGCTACTCAAATCAAATAATGTGATACACAATATTTCTATTTCAATAAGTGCTCTAATTAATACATACATACATATATATGTGTGTGTGTGTATATATATATATTAAAAATTTCCACCCCTTGATTTTAGGCAAATACAAATTTCTTGACTCAATATATTTATTATTGCATAACATAAGTAATAGATTAATTGAAAAGAGATTTATGGATTAATTATAAATAAACTCTACTATCATATTTGTTTAATCTACAAACATCAAGCCATTTAATACAATGTTAATATAAACATACAAAGTGTATCCTCAATCCAGAAATCTGCATTTTTCAATTTTTACTTTGAGTGTTAGACTCTCAGAGGAGTATCTGCCTTATATAAAATTGATGCACAGTAGAGTAAAATTCTCAGTTCCGTCTTGAATTGATTATATTTCACTAGGTGAATTTTAGAGTGCTCTCAAGTTAATTTCATCATTTTTTTTAGTATGCTGGATTAGTTTAATCAGCATCCACCCACCTAACCATCCATCCATCCATCCATGTAGCAAATATATATCAAGTATCTTCTACATGCAATGAAAATTTACAGTACACTGATAGACATAGTACTTGCTAATGAAGTTTAAATCATACTAGAGAAGGATGACAATGAAGGGAGATTTGGTTCCTAGGAAGTATAATTTTCCAAGATGATCCTTCTTCCTGTTTAATGATAATAATTTTCATCCTACTCACAATAGCCACAAATAAAATAAAATATCTCGGAATCCACCTCACCAAAGAGATGAAAAACCTTTACAATGAGAACTAAGAAACACAGCTCAAAGAAATCAAGGATGACACAAACAAATGGAGAAATACTTCATGCTCATGAATTGGAAGAATTAATATTGTCAAAATATTCATTCTACCCAAGGCAATGTACAGATTCAACACAATTCCTATCAAATCACCAGAATCATTTTTCACAGACCTAGAAAAGGCAAGACAGAAATTTATATAAAAGCAAAAAAGAGCCCAAACAGCTAAATTAATCATCAGCAAAAAGAACAAAGCTGGAGGTATCACACTTCCAGACTTCAAACTTTACTGCAAGGCAGCATGGTACTAGTACAGGAATAAACATATAGACCAATGGAACAGGACAGAGAATCCTAAACAAAACCAAGGACTTCCAGTCAACTCATCTTTGACAAAGCTGATGAAAACAAACATTGGGGAAAGAAAGCCATAGTTAGCAAATGCTGTTGGGAAAACTGGATAACCACATGAACAAGAGTGAAACAAAAATTATCTTGGAATATACCAAAGACTTGAATGTGAAACCTCAAACTATAAGAATCTTAGAAGGAAACTTGGTGAATACCCTCCTGAACATTGAAGTAGACATTGAACTAATGGCTAAGTCCTCAAGAGCAAATGCAGCAAAAGCTAAAATTGACAGGTGGGACCATATCAAACTAAAAAGCTTTTGCACAGTAAAATAAAGCATCAAAATAGTAAAGAAACAACTCACAGAATGGGAAAAATATTTGCAAGCTATGCATCTGATAAAGGTCTAACATCAAGGATGTACACGGAACTCAAATGAATTGACAGATAAAAAATTTACAACTCTATTAAAAAGTGGGAAAAAGATATGAACAGACACTTCTCAAAGGAAGACATTCAAGTGAAAATGCACACATGAAAAAATGTTTGTCCTCACTGATCATCAGAGAAATGAAAATCAAAACTACAATGAGATACTACCTCATAACGGTAAGGACAGCTATAACTGAAAAGTCAAAAGACAATAGGTGTTGGTGAGGCTGCAGAGAAAAGGGAATGCTTCTATACTGTTGGTGGGACTGTAAGCAAGTTCATCCTTTGTAGAAAGCAATCTTGGAAATTTCTCAAAGAACTAAAAATTGAGCCACCATACAATACAGCAATCCCACTTCTGGGAATACACCCAGAAGAACATAAATTGCTCTACCAAAAAGACACCTACACACATATGTTTATTGCAGCACTATTTACAATAGCAAAATATGGAACCAACCCAGATGCCCACTGAAAATGGACCAAATAAAGAAATGGAATATACACAATGGAATACTACACAGCCATAAAGAAGAACAAAATTATATCCTTTGCAGTGGCATGGATGCAGCTGGAGACCATCATTCTAAGTGAACTATCACAGAAACATGAATACCACATATTCTTACTTATAAGTGAGCCCTGATCACTGGTTACACTAGCACAAAGGTGGGAACAACAGATGCTGGCCACTGCTAATGGAGAAAGGGAAGAAGAAGGATTATGGGGTACTCAAGACACAATGAGTACCAGGTTCACTAACAGGAGGAGAGAGGACTCTTTAGAAGCCCAAGCCTCACCTGCATGCAATTTACTTATGTAGTAAACTCTCACATGTACCCACAATTGTAAAATAAAATGAAATTAAAGAGATCCAAATTTTAATGTAAAAATTGATAGCTATGTTCTTTTGTACCACTCATTTCTCTATGGACTCTGCATGAAACCTAGCAGTATTTGAGTGATCTTTGTGGGACTCTATTCAGGATCATTTATTGATAGAGGCCTATAACAAAGATGTTTCACTTGTAAGAGGGACTATATGAAATGGAGAGAGACGATTCCTATGGGAGGAGTGGAAAGTGGGAAGCTCACAGGAACGTGCCGTCGCAGGTTCGTTGGTGTACCCGATGGAGTGGAGCTGCTGCTGAGAGCGTTCTCGATGTCCTGGTCAAGCTGGTCCAGTTTCATGATTAGCAGCACCATGGAGTCCAGCCGCGCCCTGTCTCGATCTTCTCTTATTTCCTGCGGAACAGAACACGTTGCTACTGAATATGAAAGGTCATTTCTTGGTAAGAATAAAAAGTTCCCTGTTCTTCAATGTGACCAAAGGGACACTGGATAATAGGCAGTCTTTTACTTATGCGGGAAGAGAAGTTTTATTTTGTATCATCAATGAATGGGCTCTTCATTAGGAAGATACTGACCTAGTGCCAAGAAAGTGTTTTACATGAATATTAAATATATATCTTACAAAGCAAAATGCCATGAAAAGAAGTATAACATCAGTGAGTGCAAATACAGATTTACTACTTTCCAGTTAATTATTCTTGGGAGAAGAATAATTTTCTTTTTGGGGAGTACGGATCTATTATTTGAAAGTTACTAATCATTGGTTATGGTTAGACATTTATGGATTACTATGAGACAACATTTTAAAAACAATATTTCAAAGTATAGTCAAAATGAGAAAAGCATGACATGAGGGAAGTTTTCAGTTTGAGCAGTGAGCAATTTTCCCAGCATGGGGCCATTCACCCATTGCTGCTTTGAGATCTGTCACTGCCAACATTTCTTCTCTTGAGTTTCTTTTTCTTTCACACACTTTTGAAAAAAGCTTCCACAACAATATATATCTTTGTAAATGACCACGGTTACTTATTCTCAATTCTACATAATATAGACATATATTTATGGAAATACTTTTCTTTATAGGAGTAGCTAAACCTTCTCATCAATCATAAAAAGTTACTTTGGCATGACTCTACTATTCTTGTGCATTCAAATAAAGTCAATTAGTATAAGGAATATTCCAAATCCTCTGTTTTGTATAAGATATCAGGGTTGGGTAGTGTATTGGGTGGACAAAAAAGATCATGGGAAGCACAGTTAGGTTCTTTAAAAGCGAAATCTATTGGGGGATGTCATGGACTCAGGGCTGGCTCTTTTGAGACAAGTCATCATTTGTGACTCATGTTGCCATCCTCCCATCTGACTCAGATATTTATCTGGACAAAATGAGTTTTAAAATCACCAGTGGCCAACCTCAAAGGGAAAATATGTTTTGACAGAATCCTGAGGTTATCAATACATGGATAGCAGGTTGGGGGCTTTGCTTCAGTGATGGTTAGTTGTGGGATGAAAGGAAAGACTGCCTGGATTGGGCTTTTATTTTTTGACATTTTAAAAATCCTTCTACATTCCCCAGTTACCATTAAAAGGCACCCCCAAAGTACAGGGACTAGGGCAATTTTGTGGCTTACTCTAATTTTATGGAGTTCTCTATATATTAAATACTTACAGCAAATTGTTACTACTACAGTGGCATTATCTTTTAAATGTTAAATAATTGGTTTATTGCATTAAATTGGTCATAATAATCAATTAATTAAGCTAACATTAGATAAGTTATTCAAGTACACTGAACTTGTGCTTGGCTTAACAGACATGCAAACTGAAGAACTAGTCCTATTTTCAAAAAGGCAGATTAATTTTAAGAATAAATTAAGATTTTTTTTGAGATGTGTTAATCCTTCAGAATACTATGCCATTGTTATGATTTCAACTCCCTCCCATTGTCCCTGGTGTTTAAAATAGTTAATGAGGCTCTTGCAGATAATTACAAACTTTTGTCATCTTAAGGTATTATTATTTTTAAAAGGTCCATAATATTCACAAACAGACCTGATCCTTACTATATATCATATCCCTCAATGCTACAGAATTTTGTCATATTCAAACAAGTATCATTGATAGTTGAATTCTGCTTATAACTTAAAATAGAATTCCCAAAATATTAGAGATAATTTAGGTTCATTTCCTTCTAAATATTCCAGAAAATGGAAAAATCTGACTGAATAGTAATTAAATCTCCTTAATTACACTTCTAATTTGTTTGCTTATATAATTTACGTCTCTTTTAAGCCAAAGTTGTGTTTGGCAAGATGATGTTCTCTGCAATTCTATGTCCATACATGGTTTTGTATGATTGTCTTTAATTTTTTAGTTATAATGTCCTCAAGGACAGAGATGATTTTTTTTTAACTGACAGACACACAGCCAAGTTATATATTGTACTCACAGTCCATTTTGGGAATAATAATAATGAAATCAACAGGAACCAGTGAAATAACACCTCCAAAAGCCTTGGAAAATATATCTTAATATTTCCCAGCTTCTAAGACAGTGTTAGATGAAGCAGTATATCCTACACAGACCAGGATCATACGGTACATAATCATAAAACTTCACAAAATAGAGTGACTACAAATCTGATGCTTTGGATAAATATTATGGCCCCTGTTTTTAAAGCCAAAATATTAATATTTCACAAAGTTCCAACTTTTCATATGACTAATCTTGCTCAGAAGCAAATTTTCTTTGACTTAACTGGATGCTGACATTGTACTTTAAAATCATTTTTACATCCATGAACTGAGCATCAAATTATTTCAATGCTCTGCCAAAAGGAATAAAACCAAATAGGCTTGCTCTGTGATATTCCTGTAGAGAAATAAGCCTATGTTTTCCCCTTTCCTTCCTGGATGCTTCTTTATTCACCATCCATTACATTCAGCCTGGTGTGTCAAGTACATAGACCAGGATCATATGTTACACATTCATAATACTTCACAAAATAGAGTCACTACAAGTCTGATCTTTTGGATAAATATTATGGCCCTTGTTTTTTTAAAGCCCAGATATTAATATCTCACAAAGTTCTAGCTTTTCATATGTCTATGGCTAAACTCCAGCAAATAGCTCATGCCTGAAAACAGAGTCGTGTACGTGCAGATTTTGGCCAGGCTGACTTCGACAGTGGGTTTTAAAAGCTCCCTGTCACTATAGTTCATGAAGAGGAACTTCTTAATACGTGAAGCTTGCCTATTCATGAAGTCAGAAACTTCAAGGTGCTAAATTCTCCTCCTTTCCATTGTCCCCTCCTTTTTTCCTTTAGTCTCTGCTGTTCTGGGCCAATCTCTATCAAAGAGTCTGAACATCCATCAGCAAACAACACAAATAAGATCCCTGTTTCCCTGAATATTATAGTCAACCATGGGAAGACAGAAAATGAAAGTCAACAAATTCACAAGTAAGAGTTTCAAATGGGAGAGAGTGTAAGAAGAAAGTGAGATACAGTAACTGCAGGGGTAGTCCTCTACTTCATGTAGCCTGGTCAGAGGAGTTTCTGTAGAAGTGAGAGATAAACCATAATTGAGAGGGGCGTGAGATGGAGAAAATGATAAAGATTGAGAGAAACAGAGAAAGATGGAGGAGGGAGGAAGAGGAGGAGGAGGACGATGATGGGGAAAACAAAGAGGTCAAGAAGGGTGAGGGGAACTGGGAAAATAGTGTTTCAAGTCGAGTGGGGAATAATACAATGCTGCTGAGGTGGGAATGTGTTTGGTTAATGAGAGCAATAAGAGGATCCAAAAAAAACAAAACAAAACTAGGGAAGATAATGGAGGAGAAGTGAGAGGGACAGGGAGAGGGAGGGGGAGTGAGTGCTAGTGTAGGATGAGGTTGGTATAAATGGGAGGCAACTCATTTTTTTGTTTGTTTGTTTTGAAGATAGAGGAGTTTTCCTCTTCGTGTGATGGAGGCCACTGGCAGAATATATACAAATGAGTGATCTACTATGCTTTATAAACTTTTAGATTTCTTAATACATGTTGGCAATCATTTTTGAAACCTCACCACAGTTTACATCCAGCAATACCCCATGAATAATACGTGCTTATTTATCCTAAGCTTATTCTTCTAGTCCTGGTCTTGTGCTGAAGTCTGAATCGAAGACTTAATGAAATGATTACAAAGAAATAACAGCAAATTTTAAGACAAAGCCTCATATATTTTTGTATCAAAGTGAAAAAAGAAAAGACACTGTTTGGGGAGCATATTTCTTCAGAGCAGGGACTGGATGGACAGTGGTGTATTTGATGGACAGTGGTATACTGGATGCAGAGTTAGAAAGATAAGTACAGTTGGCCCCTATGGGCTGGTGCAAGCTGGTGTCTGGTGGCTCCAAATCACGCTGGAGTGGGGACTAGTGGTTTGGAAAATCATTCTTAAAATTTGACCTGACTAGAAACATTGATAGTTAAACCAATAGTTGTAATTATGGTTTAGTCCACAGAATAGTGCATATTAAAATAATGCACTTTATCTATATAATGAATTTATTTTCCTTAACGTTTGCCATTGTTGCCTAGGTAAAGTTCATTTTAAATTGTAGATTTGGTGTTTTTCTGGAAAATTCTTTCTCTCTCTTTTTATTTTTTAGTAGTGGCTCCTTTGTCTCTCTTTCATGCCCTATCCATTATTTATGCTTGTAAAACTTCTTATAATTCATTATAATTAACATATTTTATATTCATATTTCTGCCAATCACAGGATTTTCTTTTTAAGACAAGGTCATACGGGCTGGAGTGCAGTTGGCACAATCATGGCTCACCACAGCTTTGACCTCCTAGGCTCAGGCAATCCTTCTACCTCAGCCTTCCAAGTAGCTGAGACTTACAAGTGTACATCACCACGCCTGGCTAACTTTTTTATTTTTTGGAGAGATGAGGTCTCGCTATGTTGCCTAGGCTGGTCTCAAGTTCCTAGGCTCAGGTAGTCTTCCTGTCTTGGCCTCCTAAAGTGCTGAGATTACTGGCATGAGCCACCATGCCAGGCCGAAACATATTTAAGTTACTTAATATATCACTTGGATACTTCACACAAGGATTTAGAAATATAGAAGTTCAAGGCTCTAGTGCCCTGATTTTGCAGATAAGGAAACTGAACTCCGAGGGTTTTTAAAAATCCAGATCACTCCTGCATTGGTAAAGCCTAGACAAGAGCCTGGTTCTTCCTAATCCCTATCTTAATAATCTTTCTAGTTCTCCATTTTGGTTTCCTTCCTTGGATACCATTTCAAATTTTATACTTAGTTGGGTATCCCGTATTATCTCCTCAAATCCTACACCCTTGTTTAGATTCCTCTTAAAAAGAGAAACTATGCTTCTGAAGAACACCAATGGCAACAACATTAATTGTGAGAAACCTGTGAAGTCATCTTGCCCAGTTCTTTACATTTCTATTTATCAATCATTCAAAATATGTTTATTGACTGCTTACTATGTACTACGCACTATTTCCTAGGAAGCGACCTATTTCATATTTGTGCAGCTATAATTTTTAGATGTGCTACAGTATCAAATTTTGCCTTCCTCTAACTTCCCACCTTCTCCTTCCAGAACTAGACAATAAGTGGTGTCAATATTCCATGAAACAGCCTTTCAAACATTTAAAGAACGAGGTTGTGCTCATTTTCTTTCTTTTCTAGGTGAATTAACTTCAATTTCTTTAATTACTTCTCATATGACATGCTTTCTTTTTTTATTGAGTTGGAGTCTCAGTCTGTCGCCCAGGCTGGAGGGCAGTGGCATGCTCATGGCCACCCCAGTGTCGACCTGCTGGGCTCTGGCAATCCTTCTTCCTCAGTCTCCCAAGTAGCCGGAATTACAGACGTCCACTACCATGCCTGGCTAGTTTTTAATTTATTGTAGAGATGAGGTCTCACCAAGTTGCCCAGGCTGGTCTCGAACCTGAGGGCTCAGGCAATCCACTCTCCTCGGCCTCCCAAAGTGCTGGGATTACAGGTTGAGCCACCGAGCCTGGACGACATGTTTTCAAATCCTCATTAGTTTTGTTTACTCTTCTTTGGATATGATGTTAATTCTACCAATGACTCAATTAATGGCTAGTGCCCAGAATTAAAGGTATTACTCTACGTGTTCTCTGACCAGGGCAGAGTAGGTTGTACTTCCTCATGGTCTGTATACGCTCTTTAATGCAACCTAAGAATCTAGTGCCTGTTTAAAACATGAACAGTCTATTCGTAACGGGATAGCCACAATCTGCTTCTTTAATGAGGAAAAAGTATTTAGTTGACTGGGAGCTGAACTTGAGTCAACAGTGTGATATATGTCTCTTTTTCCCAATACGTGCCTGTGTAATGCTAAGAACAGAAACATCCTGTTGCCTTGAGACTGCAACCAGCTGTTGTCAAAGTAGAGATAATATATGTAGCTGTTGTGAAAGAAATTTCCAGTTGTATCTCTTTCAGATGCAAGCACAAATCTCTAGATGCTAGGCAAATTAGAAGAGAAACTTTAATTCAATTTGATTTGTTGTCAAAAACCTAACATGGTCAAGCCCCATAGTGGTCACCTGGAAATCTGAAAGTTACATCTTATTTATTCCAAAGAGCTATTTTGTTCCTGGGTGGTGAAGTTCCTTTGATTGCAGTGGTATCTGGGGAAGATAGGGTTTCCAGAGAGTCATTCTTTCCAAGAAGCCTCTGAATTGGTAAGGCAGCTTCCACTATCCTTCTTTCAATAACAGGATCCTCCACTATCCTTCTTTCCTTTTATCTTGGAAAGATAATCCTAACACTGTTCTTTCTCCAGATGCTCTTAATTGAACAGCACAAATACAGTACACACACACACACACACACACACACACACACACACACACACATACACACATGGTGGTAGGGAGGAGGTGCAAGTTACCGACATTTTACAGACTGGAGAGATACAAAGTCCAGAGAACAGAGTATCTCTTCTGGAGACACACAGGCTCTGTTTGCCTAATGCCAGCATTTGGAAGAGAACCAAAAATTCAGCAAATCAGCAAAAAATCCAAATACTACACATTTGCTTCAGCAAACACAGCATTGCTTGAATGCTCTGCTTGTCAGTGAGCTGTGGCATCACATAGATAGCCATAATAAATTCAAAGCTAAGCCAAGAATAGAACTAAAACTTCCTGATTCAAGGTTCTGGCCCCTATACTGTCTTTAATTCCGTATACATCTTACTGGCTATTCTGGGCTGGTAATACTCCTTGCTTGGAGGAAAGAAAGGAATCTTTTAGCAGAAGACTTGACTCAGTTTCATCCTGAAGTATTTGATCTGTGGCCAGCTGGACTAGTATGAAATCTCATATTAGTGTTATACATTTCATTTGACAATAAATTTCTCATTCTAGACTTTCCTTTCTTAAAATAATATCCTGTTAAAAAAGTTATTAAATTTTTTTTTAGAAACAATGAAGATGTTCATTTGAAATGACAGCAGTAAGCTAAAGATAATGTAATTATCCTGTGTCAGAATTTCTAGGCAAGTTAAATAAGTCAGTCTTAGCTTTTGTTGTGTTTCAAAATGAAACTCATGTAAACTTGGAGAAGACAAAACAAAGCAACAGCTATCTTTTATTTACCAGATATATTTTGTTCAGTCCTAAAATCTAGGTATATTTTCTTTAATTAATAATATGTGACAATATCATTATAATATTAGATGGTGGCAGGGGATAGACCAAGTTGTTACTTAAAGTTGCTACAAGGAATCTTTTAACTGACATGTAATCATTAACTACCGATTGGGGCTTTAAATGACATGTTTACATTTATTCTCTATTAATCTGCTTCCACTTATAAAGCAGGGTGGAGAAAATTGGTTTCTCTTGCTCAATGTTTAAATTCCACCTAGGTTTCAAATGGAGCATTTATTAGTTGGAACTTTTGTAAACTGCCTACACGGGTTTCCTAAAGATTTTCAAAGGACTATTATGCAGCTAGTCCTCAGGAGTGCTCAGAAGTGACAGGTGTGAACTGGAGGGAGCATTCAGTGGACAGCAATTCCTCTCTGTCCCAGGGAAATCTGAGGATAATTTCCTCTATGCACTTCAAAGGCCCATTTTTGGGAATGGGATATAATTCCTACGTAAATAGTTTGGTAAGCACTCTGAAATCAGTCATTATTTTACATGCTAAAGTTCAAGACTGACATTCAGGTCACCAAATACATTATAGAACATAAGGTCAGCCTTTCTGAGTTGATTATTTGTTCTGTGATATCATGCTTATGTGATATCTGCAAATTCCTGCAGATTTTTCACACCCAATTCTCAGTAACTCTTTGCTTGGGCTCAGGTTTTAAAGGAGACAGACCTTTTCCTGGTTTCAAAACATAAGAGAAACATCTATTTAATGTTAAAATTCTATGAACTATTTTCAGGAATATTTTGATGATCTTTCTTTTCTCACAAACAACAAAGATATAAGTAAAAATGTATTCCTTTCCCAGAAAATATACTACTTAATTTAAAAAAATTATTTGTACTTTTCGTGTCATTCTCATCACTTTCCCTGATCCTGCCCGGTGGCTTTTAAATGTCAACTATCTTGAGTCCAACCACTATATTTTCCTTAATATGTTTAGATAGTCTTCTTACCTGTCTCTTCTTTAATATTTTTATAGTTGCATTATATACATATAAAAATGCTATATAATATAAATAATATCATGATGTATTTCTAACACATATTAAACTACAAAGTTATAAAATAATTCTTTTGCTATCTGATGTCATCTCACGTAAATCATAGTATGTTTTAGGAAATGCTGAGCTACAAATATGGAACTTCTTTTGGTTTCTCAAACATGCCACATTCACTCACATTTGCAACTTGCATTGCCAGACTTAGCAAATAAATTTGTAAGATGTCTAGTTATATTTTGATTTGAGATAAATATAAATAATTTTTTTAGTAGAAGTATCCCCAAATATTGCATGGGACAATATTGCATTGGACATATTGATGCTAAAACATTTTGCTGCTTATCTGAAATTAAAATATAACTGGGAATCCTGTGTTTTATCTGGCATCTCTGTTTTTTGATCCATGTAGCAGTGTTCCTTTTACTTCACACACTTCTTGCCTGGTTATCTCAGTGGAAACCTTTGGCGTCAAGTGCGATGTCTCTCCAGTGGAGACGTCTTTCAAAACCTTGTTTGTTTGAACGAGCAAACAGTAATGGCCTCATGTTTAGTTTTACAAGACCAGTGAATGAAAATTTTCTTTTCTCAGCATCTTATTTTATGTTCGAATCCTAGGAAATCTAAAAGTTGTACTTTTGGTTTTACTCTAGTAACAAAATGTGACAAATACATGAGGCCACTCTGTGATCTTGTGATCAGATTTATTTAAATTGTATATGTTTTGTACTAACTCTTCCATAAATAAATAAGTTCAGAGTAAATTTTTACCGTGACATATTTTCTCACTCCTATTATGTGAGGCGTGTCTGTGGCTTTTGACATTAATGAAGAGTCCTCACATTGAAAAAATATGGGAAACTATCTAGTCACCATCCCTTCATTTTTTCTGAAGAGAAAATTCCTCTAGGAAGTTTTAAGACTTTCCTAAGGCTATAAACTTAACTAATGGTAGAATTGGAAAAATCTGTCTCCTGATTGAATTCATCTTTTCTTCTTGTTACCCAAGTAGCCATTAACACTTTTGAGACAATAAGGTATTTTCTTCAACTGCATAGGTGACCCAAGAGGATGTATTTTCCGCACAACTCTAAATGCATTTGGAGATCTGGTCTGAATATATGTAGATTGAAAAAACAAAACAGACAGTCACATATGGGTGGCATCTTATTGTTGTTGTTAATCTACCTATAGAAGATAAACCAGGTTGCTGATAATTTGTTATTTTCTTCTTCCTTCCCTCCCTCCATTCTTTCTTCCTGTCTGTCAACAATTAACTATTTCAGGGCTTCTCAGATGTTAGTGGGTATGAGAAGCATTGGAAGGGCTTATTAAAACACAGCTGCTGATTTAGTAGGCATTGGTTGGGGATGGAACATTTGCATTTTTTGAAAACTTCCACATGCTAAAACTTCCTTGACCAAATTCTGATTCAGTAGGTGCTGGGTGAGATCAAGCTACCATATTTTTAAAAAGTTCCACAGATGTATTCCTAGTGTAGCTAGGTTTGAGGAACACTATTACAGATTACAGGAAAAACTACTGCATGATTTCTGACAAAAATTAGGATGACAGAAATTAGATTCTAACCAAGAGTAATTCCACAATAAGAAATCCATTAATCCCTTATATTAACAGATTAAAGAAAAAAATACAACAAATAAATGTGAAAAATGGCATTTATAACATTCCCAACCTATTTTAAGTCATCTGCTAGAAATTGAAAATAGAACAAAATAAAAAATTTAAAAACTCTTTTAGGTTGCAAGGACTTAGAAGGCAATGTTATTAATTTGATTCAGACTATCAGGCATTAAAAACTAACATTGAGGATAACAGGGAAACATTGGAAATATTTCTCTAAAATTGAGAAAAATTAAGAATTCTCACTATCACATATTATATTCAGCACCGTACTTAAAGTTCTGTCCAATGCAACAACAAAAACAAACAGCAGCAACAACAAAGCTGAGGTGGCTATATTACTGCATATTTCAAAGAACTTGTTCCTTGAAAATTCCAGAGAATAATCTGACAATTTGATAATCTATTTTTAAAAATCAATGAATTTGGCTTAACAAAGAAAAACACAAAAGCATTCTTTTTCACTGCCACTAATCATTTAAAAAATAGAAGAATCCTAACTCAAATCATAGCAGCAAAAAAACCCATAGCATATCTAGAAATAATTGAACAAGGAATGAGCCAGACCATTATGAGAAGACAAAAAATGTCACCAAAGGTGTAAAGGATTGAAAAAATGGAAAGAAAGATAATTGTTATGGAAAGGAAAGTTCTCACATACTTTATAACTAATTTGTTATGTATACTATCTCTTTCCTCATTAGAACCCACAACGACGTTCATTGTCTGTTTTGTTCACTGATGTAACCCAATATTATAGTGCAGTGGCACATAATCATCATACAATAAGTATTTGTTGAATGAATGAATGAAGGATTAATTCTCTTTTAATTTAAAAGTTCAAAGGAGTTCAAACAAAACCTCCATGGATTGTATGTGTTTTTAAAAATTGAACTTGCAAACTTGATTTTTAAAAAAAAAAAAAAAAAAACCAAAAAAAAAAAAAAAAAAAAAGATACAGCAATCACATTCCTTGGTATTTATCCAAATGAATTTAAAACATATTTCCACAAAAATCTTCATGCAGATGTTTGTAGAAACTTTATTTACAATTGCTAAAGCTTGAACTAACCAAGATGTCCTTCGGTAGGTGAATGAAAAAACTGTGGTATATCCAGACAATGAAATATTATTCAGCACTAAATAGAACTGAGATATCCAATGTGAACCTTAATGTAAACTATGAGCTTTGAGTGATACTGATTTGTCATTGAAGGTGCACAGGGTTTGCTGATGGTATCAAATGTATCACTCTGGTGTGGGATGTTGACGGTGGTGGAGTCTATGCATGGGGTAAGGGGTGGGAGTGGGCAGAAGGTCTATCAAAATTCTTTGTAATTTCCTCTCAATTTTGCTCAGAACTTAAAACTGCTTTTAAAAAGATATTAAAAAATGATGAGAAATAAAGAAAAAACAAAAGATCAGGCACAAATCTGCTTAGTAGACCTATCTTTAAATATACAGAAAGTGGAGAAAATATAGTAAACTTCAATTTACCTATCAGCCTAAAAATCAGCAATATTGTGTCCCTTTTATTTATTTCTTGTCACATTTTATAATAGTACTTTAGGTAAATCCCAGACACCACATCATTTCACCCAAAAATGCTTAAGTGTACATTAATTTTAAAATTCATCGGCAGAGGAATTAACAATCTTCTTTAAAAATCCACATGTTCTGTGAAACAACATACTGTATAAAAACTCCATAAGGGTTTACTTATAAAAGTTAAAAGACCATTACAGACTGAAAGAAAATATTTAAAACATATAGAGCAATGTATTAAGGAATTATAAAAAGACAACCTAACCTAATTAAAATAGTCAAACCACATAAAGAGGTTATTCATAGAAGAAGAATTCCTAGTAATTTAAAATCTCAAAACCTCACTGATAATCAAAACAATGCCAACTAAATAAAGAAATAGAGTTATTATTTTTCATCTATCATATTGACAAAAAGAAAAAATATCTTGACCACTCTTAAGTTTGACAATATTTTGGAAATGTAAGTTTTTTTATTCTTTGAAGGGTAGTTTGAAAATATCTATTGAAATTAAAGTAGGACGCACCCTTGAACCTAGCAACTATCATTTTAGATACCTACCTAGAAAATCACTCGCACACATGTAAAAAATGGCATACCTAATATAATTCATTGAAATGCTTTTATCCTGGTACCAAAGAACTGGAATTAACTTATATGACTAACTATAGAAAACTGTTTAACTTAACAATTTATGACATCATTTTTCCCTGGATAACCATGTAGTAGTTGCATATTATGAAGTAGATTCACATGCACTGACAGGCAGTAGACTTTAAAGCACTTCAGTGTGGGTTAGAGAAATGTCCCTTTGGATGGATACAACCCAGTGCCAGGGTGCATGCTTAATAAGTAAAACACAGGTTGCTCATTGGCCCCGCATTCAGCACTTTCATCTGGCATTCTTGTGCAGGGCACAACCTGCCCAACAGTAATTGTTACCCTGCTACTCATAGGGAAGGTGCTCCAAGATAATTTGTTATGTGGAGAAAGAATGGTAAAAGACAATTCTCTATAGTCTTGATGTAGTTTGATACCTGTTATGTATCAAACAAACACGCACACATAGGAGTACATACATAGGTACACATACCCAGAGCAAAATTTTTCATTTTTCTGTGTGTGTTTCTATGTACCTATATCTGTATCTGTATCTATTTCTATATCTTTATGTGTATCATCTCTATCTCCATCCATATCCCCATCCACATCCACATCTATCTATCTATATCTATATATTGAGATAGATAGAGAGGGAGAGAGAGAGACAAAAACATATCTGGAAAGATACCCATATTGAGGGGAGGGTGTGGAATTAGGCAAGGGACAAAGGGATCTACATAGTTTTTTGTACAGTTCAAAATTCCTACAATGAGTATGTTGTAATGGTAATTATATCAGTGATTATTATTACATAAAAGTAAATGTGTATCAAAAACAAAAATAATCATTAAAAAAATCTGATCAATACCACAACACAAAAAACTTCCCCCAAATTGTATTCCTTAACTGTGTAACACACTTTATATATATATTTTTTCCCTATAATGCCTTCTTTTTTTCTAACCCTTTTTAAAATATGAGTAGTTGAAAAATTTTTTTTGGTATATCCATATATTAACATACTCTATAAACATTTTAAAATAATGACTGAAAATTCTTATTATTGGTATGGAAAGATGTCCACACATTCAGTAAATAAAATTAAGAAATTGTACATAAGATACATTTCCTATTTTATGTGTATAGGTTTTACCTTTGCCAGTACAACTAACCCACAGTCAAGTTCATGATGATATTCTCCAACTGCTACCTTCCATATGTTGAATCCTGGCTGGGCCAATCTGATGTATGATTTGGTCTTTCTGATGACTCATCATCATGAAAGCTCTCTTCTCATCGGTTTACACAAGTTCCTGAATATGTGTACTGTTTCTTTTAGCCCAAAGATTGGAAATAATGCCATTATCATGACTTTGGCTTTCTGCATAGACCCAAACTGATATTTTGTGAGTGGTGATATGATGGACTCTATACGGAAAACATAAGATTTGAAGAGATTTAGTAAGTGGGCATATAAAATATGGTTTAGAAGATTCTGTATTTATGATTTTTAAGGCCAATATTCAATAGATTAGCTATATAATACATGCAATGAACTATGAAAAATATTCTCAATATGTTATTTTTAAGTCACATGGCAATGAGTACCATACAATGTGATTTGTCACAATTTAAAACAGTTAACCAAGTAGTGATTTAAGTAAGTACATTTTGAAGTTTTTTTGTTTTTATTCTTTATTTTATTAACATGGAACCAACCCTACTGCCCACCGAAAGTATACTGGATAAAGAAAATGTAGTACATGTACACATTTTGAAGCTTTAAAGATATTATTAGGCAACTTGTTATGAAAAATTATTTCTTCATACAGAAGTATATATAAGGATATGTTTAATTCTTTCCTCTTCATTTTCTTAATGGAATTCAAACAAGTTAAAAGATGTAATTTTTAAAATCTTATTTTTTAACCATTGCAAGCCTTTAAGTAACTGATTTTCTTCCACTATGTACAAAAATAATAATTATAGGACCATTTA
Organism: Carlito syrichta; assembly: GCF_000164805.1. NCBI lineage: Eukaryota > Metazoa > Chordata > Mammalia > Primates > Tarsiidae > Carlito > Carlito syrichta. The sequence goes on from NW_007253521.1 coordinate 701,746, forward strand.
AAATATAAAGTTATAAAAAGTATTTCTGGAAGGTAGCAAGATGCTATTTAACTCCCAGAAGTCCAACCAATGTTGTTGTATGCCTTCTCAAAATTTTCTCTGGGAAGCTTCAGACAACTATGCCAATATTTAGGATATGCCTTGGAACTAGCATGTCCTGAAAGAAGTTTCTTATTTTTGAAAAGTAAAAAAGTCTTTCAGTGTGCTTTCCACCTAGAGAGTGCTCAGTTGAAGGTAAATATTTCTCAACTGTTCACATGTGTAGTGGCAATTGCAACAATTTACCCTGATGCTGAGATCTACAGATTTTTACATTCTCCTCTAGCACTAATGACTTTGTCCCAATTCACTGTCTTTCCACATTTTAAGTTTACTGTGGCATAAAAATTACTAGTACAACTCATTAGCTGTGCACTTCATTCTACACCAATTAAAACAGTCTTAATTACATATATCAACAATGAAAACCATCTTCATAACCTTATGTTAAACAAAAAGGACTTGCAAGACAACATTTGATCTGATTTAACATAAAATTTGAAAACATGTAAAATATGCATGAATATATACTATATATAAATATATATGAACTAAATAACTATATTAATATATTTACTAAATAGGTATAGTATATATTAACTAAATGCACACACTATATATTTTGTTGAATGCAGACATATAAAATACGGTCACTTAAGATAATTCAGAATGTGTTTACTTAGGGAGAGTGGGGGAAGGAAGTGGAATCAGAGAGTCCCACATATTCTGAACTATCTATGAAAGGTTTCATTTCAGAATAAAATCAAAATAAAACAAACCAAAATAATATAAACAAAACCTCAAAAAAGGAAAAATATTCAGATTTATAACTCCAGGTAGTGGGTAAATAGGTGCTTGTATATTACAATATATTGCATATTCCAATATATATTGTATATTCCAATATAGTGAATTTCCTTTTTAACAATAATTAATTAAATACATGTAGATTTCTGGGTCACACTTTAGAGATTCTGGTTTGACATTTTTGGGGTGTGGTCTGGGAATTCGCCTTTTAGAAATACCCTAGGCCAGCAGTCCCCAATCTTTTTGGCATCAGAGACCAGTTTCTGGAAGACAGTTTTTCCACGGGGCAGGGGGCATATGCAATCAAACCTCATACTAATGTTAACTTGTATTTGCAGCCCCTCTACCTCAGATCATCAGGCATTCAATTTTCATAAGGAGTGCACAACTTAGATACGTTGCATGCATGCACAGTTCACAATAGGGTTCCTGCTCCTGTGAGAATCTAATGCCACCACTGATCTGACAGGGTTTGAGCTCAGATCACTTGCTGCTCAACTCCTGCTGTGTGGCCCGATTCCTAACAGGTCACAGACCAGTCGGTCGGCAGCCCAAGGGTTTGGGAACTCCTGCCCTAGGTGATTCTGAGAAAGGAACTCCATGAAGAACATGTTGAGAAACAATATTTATTTCATCTCCCCACATAATGAGATCGGTTTCTCTCTTTTCTGAAGTAGGGATATTGTGCTGGGAAAGAATATGATTGCTTTCAGATTAGTCAACGAGACTAAGATTTCCTTGACAGGAGTCAGGCAAGGTAGTTAAAAATCACTGATCAGAAAAAAATAAAAATATATTAGCAATTATTTCTAGATCAGATGATTTAAAATAGATCAATGTCTACTAGAGTAAAGCAACATGGTGAATTTATAGGAAAAGAAGGATCAAGGAACAAACCAATAGGCACCTACTTTTCTTGCTTGGGTCTTTTCTTTAGCCCTGGGCTATATTTGAAATGAGATTCTCCAAAGATTTATTTTATCCCATAATAGGATAAAAGGAGAAAGTACGGAGGAAACTTGGTAGAGACTTAGGCTACAGCCATTAGGTTGAATCAAGCAAAACTGCCAGTATCTGACCATTTTTGATATCTGATCATTTTTGACCTTTAAAATAGTTCCTTAAAATAAATACAATGGCAAATACAAACTAACCTGCTAGATTTCAGGTCATGTGAACAACTAGTGTCTATGTAGTAAGTTCCATAGTGTTGATATGAGAAAGATCCTCCACATCATTTTGAGTTCTTGATTGTTTTCTTTAAAGCCTTTGCAGATATACTGAGAAAACTAAATGGGTCTCTCCATGAACTGACAACTGACCATAATTAAAAAGCTAAATGAATTAGCATCATGGTTGTTATTCCTGGTTAAATAATCTTTTGCTTAAAAAACATTGAAAAACACCATTTGTAACTTTTCAAAAAAATCAATGACAGGTAAATTCCAGAATATATATGTACTTTTAAAGTAAGTATCTTTCATTAATCCTTTTTGATGATTACTAATTAAAAAGACTAGTCAGTATAGCTGCCTTATGTTATTAAGTTTTTAATGCATATATTGTCCCCTCAATCAATTATTAAAGTCTACATGAGAAGATACTGGGTCTCATGCATCTTTGTAAACTCTAAAGCACTCAGCTGAGGCAATGCACAGAGTAAAATTCAAAAATGTTTTTTGATGAATTAACAATGAGTTATCTACTAAGTGCCACTCTTTAATAAGCATCTAGATAATATTTAACAATTTTGAAACGTCAAAGTTTCTACAGAAAAAGCATAAATAGTTACCATGAGGACTTTTTCTTTTTAATTGAACTTTTCAGATGCACTGATTCGAAAATGTTTTGGCAGTATACTGGTTCATTGTTTGTGACCTTACAGGACTTAGTCAAAGCTCAAAAACGTCTTTGTGGCATCATATTTCTGAGGGAAAGGACATTTGAAAAATAGCCTTTTGCTTCCAAAATATTGAGGTTACTCATCCTCCAATTCCCTAAGATCATTAAGATCTGTTTGTTTGTCTTTCTCTTGTGCATAAGGAAACCAAACAATGGCCTCTTCTTTCCCAATATGGTAATAACTGTTAACCTGAATTTCTGTCTAAGGAATCTCTTCAGCACATGGAAGAGAAATATTTCTTTATCTATATACATATCTTGCTTGTTTTTCATATAAACTATGTGCCCATGTAAAAGACCCAAACATTTCCATGGTTTTTAATTCAAATGGTCAAATTCAATAATATATGAGTCTCGTGTGGAGTTGACTTGTAGCTGTTTCCTATCATGAGTAGTAATTCTTTGACCATCAGTTATGTAAGTGCAAATAAAATCATGACTGATAATGCTTGTAAGTTACAGAGTCCAAGAAAACTATGAAGTAGCATTTTAAAATGAGTCTTAGATTAAGTTTTTCTTAAAGTATTATGTTTTCAAGTATCTATACAGAATATTTAATGAGGATTCAATCAATACCTAAAAGTAACTTTCTGTGTTTTCAAAAGACAGGATTTAGGACAATACAACATTATTCTTCTCAAAAGCCAGTGGTAGTTGAAATAGTGCTTAGTGATAAAATTCTGTTATTTTCATGGTGAAATTATCTAGGAAACAAACCACAGAGTTGTAATTCAGAGCTGGAAAGGAGTTTGGGTTATGTAACTTCTTTTTTTTTTTTTTTTAACCAATGAATAAATTGTCTAAGATTAGTAATATCAAGAAACAATTGCCTTCCTAGGTTTTGACTGCAGAAGAGGGGAGTTGGAGAGGTTAAAACATACCCTGAAAAACTTCAAAAGTGTACTGTACACATTAGGTGACAAATGGGTGTTTTACCAATGTAAATCTCTTCTTCTTTTTGAATGTTTAAGTTAACCGTGGAGAAAATGTGGCGCATCTTTCATTAGTCGGGGATTTCAGGAGGGTACTGTGGTTTAAATTTCTTTCTCTATTGAGCAACTGTTAGATCAATAACACTGTGTTGTATGCAAGAGACAAAACAAATCTCTTCTTCTTTTAAGAAGTTTGTACTACATCTAGTAGACTGACATGCAAACGACCAGCTAAAACAAAATGGAATGAGTCCAGTCCTAGAGAAAAGTACTATTAAAGCAAAGCAAAACAAAATATAACAACAGCAAAATATTCTGGTTGTGTGAAATAGCCCAGGGGTCAGCTTCGTAGAGAAAACAACTGAAGAGTAAGATCAGGAAAGGTGGAAGGCATAGATATGCACAGTGAGATGGGAATATGACAGGACCTAAGGCATTAATAAAATAGGTTTAGGATTCTGATGGAGTTGAGGGGTGGTGTGAGACTGTATTTCTAAGTTCTTGTGCAAAGCACAGTGAAAGATATACACTAAACACACATAAAGAATTCTGTAATTGAATTGACTTGCCTTGGTTTGTCCTATCACCCGTTTCCCATGCATGTCTTTATATATTTTTTCTCTTCATTCACCAACTCCCGTTTTCCAGGTCTTAATTATATTTTTATGAGGAAAATCCATTTGTGTAAAATCATACTGAAAGTGGAAAAAGAAAATGGATATTCTCTACTTTTCCTCTTATCCTTACTGCCTTACAGGGCCAGATCTGTAGGGAACCTTTAGTGGTACATTTCTCCTGTTTGTTTCAAGGTGAATCTAAATTTGCCATCTAAGTGGTTTGCAGAAGATATGTTTTATAAGCTGGTGAGGAGGGGTCTTTGCTAGGATGGTAAAGTTTCGCCTCACTGTTATTTGTTGATAACCATTGATTCTTTGTATTGAAGAAAACATTAATGATAATATATTTCTATATGTCAAGTTGTTGACATATGTCAACATTCTGTGACTGTTTAATCAGAAGTGGCATTTCTGCTTTGATGTGTACTATTATTCAAGTTGATGAAATTCTTATTTATATTTTATTCAACTGTGGATGTTTGTTGATGACTAAACGATCAAATATGTGAGAAAATATAGATTTTTTTAAAAACAGAAACTCATCATTGCTAATAAAATAATTCAAAGTATGTGCTCTGCTACTTAGAACAAGAGAAAGGAAGGACTGAATATTTTTGTTCTACATGTCTCCTTGTGGACTGAAAGCGTTGATCCATTACAGACTTAGAAAGCTCATCCAGGGGGAAAATAAGAATTATGATCTCATTACTTTTAAGATTCTGTTATTTGCTCAGCAAAATATAATCCAAATGTGACTTTTACTACAGCAATAAAAATAGAAAGTAAATTAAATAATCTTAAGAAATGTCTTTATTCTATTTAATAGAATTTTTAGGGGATATTTCCTTATGTTATTGAAATAGAAACACAGCAATAGTGTTCGGGAAGACTGTTCTCATGAACTGTGGAAATTAAAACAAAACAAAATGATTCATTTTGCTACCTGGAAGAAATAACAATAATGATAAAAATTAAAATCAGATCTCTATTATTTGCCTGAAGACCTTCCTTGCGCTTTTAATCAGAAATTATTTATTTAATAGAATGCATGTACACTGAGTATTTATCACAACTTCTCATATTTAATAACATAATATACCAATACATATACAATATAAGTGTCTATAACTATGCTCATATGCATTAAGTGGTAAATTTTGTCAGGGAGTGCTGAGAATTCTATAATTTTTTTTCATATGCCATGTGTCCAAGAATATTGCTTTAAAAGTCTGTTTAGTATTTAGGATATGCTTCTTTTTCCAAGTTCCTAGAACACAATGTACAGTAAAAAAAAAAAAAAAAAGAATCACTGTCTCTCAGGGAAATATGCAAGCGCCATCGATGTTCTAGTCAAGCGGCAGTTTCCCACAAACTCCATGGCTCCTCTTGAGTACAGGAAGGGAAAGAAAAATCCTCTAAAAAATTAACCACATGTTAGTATTGAAACGTTGCCAGGAACACAGACAGCCCTGGAGGGTTTGTTTCAAATCAATATTGATGGAGCTGTGTGGCAGGTCAAGAAAATGGCACAACGCGCTCTCAGAGTTCATAGGACTGAGTATTTTTATTTACACCAAAAGAAAAATTTAGAAAATAAACAGCAGTGGGAATGATACTACTAACACAGTCTGACATTTTTAGATTAATGTATAGTGAGAGAGGGGTACAATTTCTCCATCAGTCTTTCATTTGATGAAATCCCAGGGAAGCAGAGGGACTATGCTTGGTAGAAGGTGATGGGGGATTACTTGCTGATATTTTTGAAGTATTGGGTCAAAATCATTATTATATGGTGTCGTAGCAAAGATAATAGCACACATTACCAGGGTCAGACTGATTGTAATTTAATGCATGTAAAGCAAAACTAACTTTCCTCTTTCCCCTAAAAACTATTTCTCCCTCCTTTTTTTGTATAGACCAATCTGATTGTATACGAATTGAAAAACTGTTCACGTGTGATGTTCCAAGTACTGTCTGTTAAATAACAGTCAGCTTTTTTCCTCCATAGAGAAATTACAGCTGTTATGAATACAAACATCTAGCATCAAAGCCGGCAGCATTAGACACTCAACAAATAGGTTTCTTTTCTCTTATTATATGAGCCTTGGCAGCATTCTCTAAATTACATATGGCTATATAAATGCACAGGGTTTTTATTAGTAGTAGTAATGGTAAAAATATTTTTTTTTACTACAGTAGTAATTGCATACCAATATCTGTTTTTTCCCCCACTCCGCCTGGTCCACCAATATCTTTTTAATAAAAAATACCCTCTTTTTAGATCTCAGATAAAGTTCTTTTGACACTCTCTACATTCAAGTGAACCTTGTTTTTAGGCTCTTTGCCTCCTTTTCTCACTCTGTGCCATCTTTTTTTGTAGAATCATAAAGTGTAAATCTCAAGGAAGAACCTGACACCATTTAGAGTATCCTCATCTTTAAGCAGGTAGGACAACTGAGGCTTCCCAGGGACAACGTAGATTTAGAAATCAGTCTTTCTTCATCCCAGACCTGTGTTCTTTCCATTTTCCAATTTGCTTTATATCTCTGAGAGATTCTTGTATTTTGAGTGTCATTGCCTTACTCTCTATATTTTTCCTTCTCTTCTTTAAAAATTGTCTACATTTGATTCTCACCCTTGGATTTCCTCTGATTCTCACTGTAGTCATTAGAGCTTATGTCAAGGTTGCTTACAATGAGGCTTTTCTGGAAACATTTTTTGTCACCTCATTTTTTAAAAATTAATTTTGTCTAGTTTTAGCTTTTAACTTGCTATATGTCCAAGTGTGAATTCCCCTGGCTTTTAACCCGAGTTTGGGAATTCCTGCTATTTGCTCTAATTCCACATTCCTTGTGTTGTTATGATTACACCAATGTGTGACTGGCTCTTGGTTCTCTTCCTGTCTACCCAATTTAATGCCCCTTCTGGGAGTTAATGCCCCAGGTTTGCAGCTGATTTTCCCAAACTCTCATCAATTATCAGTGCATTGCCCCATCCCTCCAAGCTTTCTCCACAGCTCTTGGGCCAACTCCTGACTCATAGGGCTCTGAACTGATACTGGGTGATTCTGTTCCATCCCTGTGGTCGGCACAAGGACAACAGGCTTGCTCTGAGGAGCACTCTATTCTCCATTTATTTCTCCTTTCTTTGAACTTGAATCTTCATTTTAGTGAGAACCACAGAATTTCACACCAATTATTTCTCACTGTGTGGAATTGAATTTTCTTAACAGATGTGAAGATGAAAAAAAAAAACAATCCCTCTTGATCTGTTTCTGTCTCTGTGGGCTTGAGCTCTATATTACTCTTCAGCTCAGAAGTCACCTCCTATTCCACCTGAAACTATCCCTCTCATTCTCTAGGGCATAATTTATTAGTCACCCTTTCCATGACTTCTTTCTCAAGCAGATTTCCCCTGAAATTAATCAATCCTATACGATCAGCCCCTTGTTCTCAAGGCAACTAAAGTCATTTTTGTCTATTTTCCTGCAAAAAGTGTGCATTTCTAGAGATCAAAAATAAATCTTGAACCTTTATTTGTATGCTTTTCTTTTGAGTCTTTCACAATTTCTGTCCTTGCTAGAACAGACTCTCAACTCTTTATTAGACTGAAGCTCCAGGATTCTGGAATAATATCTTCTTAAGCTTTTGCACTCCTCACAGCACCAAACAAAATGTTGAACACATAGTGGTTATTTGATGCACTGAATGCTTGACCATCTGGCTAGAAATCCAGTAACAGAATTCCCAGTTTGGTCACAGAAAGAAAACAACCTCTGTGAAAATGGCTTTGGGAACACAGGGAGGGCTGCGATGAGAGTTTAGGGTTCAGGAAAAAAAAATAGTTTTTCTTGTGAGTCTTTTAATTTCAGACATTTTTAGGCTTTTGTGTATATAACATGGTAGCTCCAGATCTGAGAGGGATTGCATGTAAGGTTCTTTACCTACTCCAAATAAGTCACCAGGAGTTCCAGCAGGGAGATACGTTGGTTTACTAGAACTTCCAGAAGGCATCGAAGGCCCACTGAGACAGTACAGAAAGCAGTTTTACTGTCAAGCAAGTTAATTATTCAACTTAATTATTTGCTTAAACACTTAGCTATGTTCCACAATGCGGGTGGAACCCTTACTCACTGTGACTGTAACCACCTGTAGTAAGTTGAATAATTAACTTGCTACAGGTGGTTACAGTCACAGTGAGTAAGGGTTCCACCTGCATTGTTCTTAGCTCTGCTTAGTCACCTGCATTCCTTGACTCCTTACTGGATATATGCAAATCGTGCGGAGATCACCCTTGGCTTGAGGCTGCTCCATGAGAGAGTGGACAGAAAGAAACCAGGTATAAAGGGGAAAGAATCTATGTTTGGACAATACTGCACAATATGGGTGTGTACTGCACTGGTGTAAAAAGATAAGGTGGCAAAAGAGAACAGAGGAATGGCAGGTGCAAACACATTCATTGGGTGCATAGAAGTCATGGATGGCAGGAGATGTCATGTGTGTCACTTCAATCAAAAATTTGTTTCAAGTACATGCATGGGCTTAGTTTAATGTTTCCCAAACTGTCATTCTGAAGACTTTAGTAGAAATTTTTTTCACTTTGATTTTAATAGGCATGACTTGAGCAAAATGTCTGAATAATCAAATACATTTGTAAAATTCAGTTTTCTATTGTTTTTACTTTCTATAAATCATTATATGATTTATGAATCATCATATGAATCATTATAATATCCATGAACAAGTTGAAAGCCTTGAGGATTTCTGAGTATAGAAAATTTTAATATTTAGTTTTATTGAACCAACCCTTTCTCAAACATATCCGAGCATAGGGTTGTTTTATTTACTTGTTTGTTTTTTTTGAACAACAAAAACTGGGAATGCTGACCTAACAGTTTAGGGTGACTTGAGTTCAGAAGAAAACATATGCCCTGGGAGACTGTAGGGTATGCCCTTTCCATTTGTTGAGTCTGAGAGGCAAGAGTTAACTTACCAAGACCAATTTCTTGCAGCATGACCTTCCAAGAGGAAAGGCCTCTGAAGAGCTCCCTGGATACAGACCATAGTTAAGTGTTTAAGTAAATCAATTTTAATAGAGCAATGCTTCTCCAATTAATGGGTACAAAAAGAATCCAGTAATATTGTTAAAATCCAGATTTTAATTTAGTAGGTTTGAGTTCAGGCCTGAGAGAGTTCAAACAAACTCCAAGGTGATACTGATGATTATGGTCTTTTGGAAGTCCTTTGAGTAACAAGGAATTAGAATGCTAAAAGGGTGGGAACAACTTTGAAAACAGTGGGTGACCATGGACCCCAGTACCATTATCATTCCAGGGAAAAGGTTAGCACTCCCCCTAACAAGGAATGCTGGGGTGGTAGATCAGGGCTGGGGGTCAAGGTTTTGCAATGTCATATGCCAATTTGGTTCTAGTTCTGTCTTTCTCAGAATCTGACATCAATTCCGGGTGGATTCCAATGCATTGCCATTAAATGTGATGGGTGATGGTAGAACTGCATGCTGGCTACAACTCTTATCTTTGTATTTTCCTCCTTATATGTTACTCTTGGTGGTGAGAGTATGCTCTACCTGGTCACTGGCTTCTGTTTACTTAACAGTCTTTTAGTACAATTTTATGAATAGAGTCAAAGAGAATCTGGGAAGTTTAAGAAATCAGGAAATGGGTTAGGAGGGAACTAATGTTATTCTTCAAAAGGTCCTCCATAACATAATCTTCAGCCGTCGATCCAAACTCATCCTCTCCTCTTCTTCAACTTGGAGATCCTAGGCCCATTTAGTGTAGTTTTTTTCCTTCCCCAACTCATGTGCAATGCTAAGTCCTCCCTAATGCAAGACTACTAGCTGTCCATCCAGGTATTCAGTACTTTCTATTCCAGTTCAAGTCTGGTTCAAGTTCTCTGTTCTTCATAAAATTTCTCCTCTCCATTAAAATCACACATTACAGAATATAGCTGAGCACTAGTACTACTTATCTCTTATTCCATTTCAATCATTTTTGTCTCACATTTAAATTTTAGGTTCTTTGAAAACAGGAGAGATATCTTATTATGTTGCAAATTTTTCTTTTTTCTGCTTTTCTAGGCTCTAATATTTTCTAGTTGCGTGATCTTGGATGGGCAGCAAAGACTTCTCTAAAAATGTATTTGTCTTATCTACAAAATACAGACACTGAACTAAATCAGTGGTTGTCAAATTTCTTGAAGACATAGAACTACTTCTTCAAATAATATATTATATGGTAACCCAGGAGATGGAAGAGATCTAAGCAGACTCTGATAGGGATACAGGGAAATATGCTGGATGAGAAAAGCCAAAGACTTTCCTTTTATCCATCCCTATAACTCTGTAAAATCTTTACCTAATTCTAAATTTCCATAGAATAGTTTGAAAACCACTGGATTCAATGATCACTAAGGTCTTTCATAACTCTGAAAACTTTGACCATAATCATTAGAGAAATTTTAATGGTTTATGGTAAAAAGGACAAATACAACATGACAGATAAATAAAATTACAAGATGAAATCAATATTCCACAGTGGGCTTTTAAGGTGTGGTTTACTGACCACCTATATCAGAAACACGTTTTCTAACAATGCAGATCATAAGTTCCTTTCAAGGTCTACCAAATCATAGGTCCCCTTCAAGGTTTGCCAAACCACAAAGCACAAACTGCCTGGATATCTGTAGTTTACCAAGTCTCTAGACGATTTTTGTAAACATTAAAGTTTGAAAACCAGTGATGTAAAGCAGTGATTTTAAACAGCGGCACATATGAGTTACAATTTTATGCCATGTAAATACTTGATCTCTACACTCCATAATAAGTTGTGATTTAATAGATCTGGGTTGAGGTCTAGGCATTTGTTATTTTTTTTTTGAGTTGGAGTCTCACTCTGTCGCCCAGACTGGAGTGCAGTGGCCGCTCCCGGCCACCGCAGCCTCGACCTACTGGACTCCGACGATCCTTCCGCCTCAGCCTTCCAAGTAGCTGGAATTACAGGCATGCGCTACCATGCTGGGCTGATTTTTTTTTTTATTTATTGTAGAGATGAGGTCTCGCTGCCCAGGCGGGTCTCGAACCTGCGGGCTCAGGCAATCCACTCACCTCAGCCTCCCAAAGGCGCAGGATTACAGGCTAAGCCACCGAGCCCGGCTGGCATTTGTTATTTTAAAAAACTTTCTGTAGTGATTTGCGGTGTACTTCTGATTAAGAACCACTGATACAGCGTAGGAAGAAGTAAAATACCAAAACCTCAGATGTATAGCTGCTGTCTTTATACAGCAAGTTTAGCTTTGAACTTCCTAGCAGTGACTAAAAAATGGAGACAGTTTTATTTATTTATGTTTCTTTTGCCTTGCCTATCTCAGTGCAGGACACAAAATAATAGTATAGTTTTTTTTTATTGGAAGTAATCTTGGATTTCTTTTTGGTATCTCTGGGGATAAGATCTCTAGATTTAAAAACTTCTACTTGCTTAAACAGGCACACAAAAATATTGCCAGCTAAATATAACTTTAAGAATGCCAAAATATTTGTGTGAAAAATATGGAGATATTTAATAATACATACTTTAGTTTAATTACTAGTAACAAAAAATTCAAAGATTAAATCCACATTTGTTTTCAGTATTTTTCATTTTTAGTTATACACATTATACTTAAATGCTATCTGAGGTTTGCATTAGCATATAAATGACTCTTAACCATGACTAAACACTAGAATCAGATTCTAACCACTTGAAAAAAATCCTTTTAAAAATTTTGATACCCAGGCCACACCCCAGAATGATTGCAGTATATCAAAATCTCTGGAAGTGGAATGTGGGCATCAGTGTTTTATAAAATTATCTAAGCAATTCTAATGTGAAGCCACTGTTCCTCCTTAGTTCAATAGTTTTCAAATTAGAGAATGCATGAGTCATCTGGGGAGTTTGTTGAAAATGCAAATTCCCTTTTCTCCTAAAACTTGCATGTGATCATGCTGTAGGTGACCTTTGAGAAACAAAGGCCTAAGAATAAAATAAAAAAGACATTGAAACATAAATGTAAATGCTGGCACAAGAAGTAAAATATGATCATCATTTTCAATGCTGCTTAATTTCCCTTTACCAGTACATATGGTTTTTGGAGACCTTTAATCTGTGATAGACACCAGGAAACCATTATGTGTTAGAATCCAAGAAGCTTCTGAACCATTCACTAGAGCATAGCAGGAGCTCCATTTGAGGGCAACAGACCACTGAGGTACCCCAATCTTTTGAAAAATTATTTTTAGGTTATGTTTTGAGGCAGTGATCAATTTCTATACTGTAATTTACAAGGTGAAAAGGGAACATACATTCAACTTGGAAACATACTTTTTCCACTGAATAAAAAGACTGAATAATTTACCCGAGACATGCTGGTTTATAAAATCTGATAAATAATTTAAAATTCCATGCAATGAGAAGGCTAAGAAGAAACATTATATTTCTTGGTTGAAAGTCTAAATCTAAAAAACAAATGTTTATGAGTCACAGCCTTTTATAAACCACTAGATTTGTAAAATGCACTTTATTGTCACTAAATTTGCAGCAATGGTTATATTATATATGAATAATTTTCCAGGTAGAATAATATACACAATACATTTTGAAGTTTAAAAGACTTGTAACATGGCATGTGCAGTTAATTGCTATTAGGATAGCTAGTTGCATAAAGAATATTGAAGAATTTTTTTTTTTTTTTTTAGAAAATAGGATTTATTAAGAAGATAGGAAAGCTCCCACAGCAGGAGGGGACCTGAAAGAGGTTGTCCAAAGAATTTTTTAAACAGAGAATGAATATATAACAAATGAAGTCAATCTATAAAAACCATAATTGCTTCTTTTATGTTAGTCAACTTAGGGTTTACTAAGCTATGACATTAGTTTGAGCTCTTTCAGCTACTCCTTACAGAAACACTATTCAAACTAGTTTAAGAAAAAAAAAAGTATTGATGATATAACCGAGAAGCCCAAGAGGTAGATTCAGACAAGGATACATTTAAGAATTAAACAATGCTATTACAACTCTTTCTTTCTTGTCTCTGCTAGTCTCTGTGATGACTTCATTTCTAGGTAGACTTTCTCACATGGCCACTTGGGTTCAAGAGATACCTTTCTTAGAAAAATTCTCTCTCTCAAAAAAAAAAAAAAAAAAAAAAGGCATACTGTATAATTGTGGTCAAGGTACAAGGCCTGGCTAGCCAGAATGGGTGATGCACTTACCTATCCCTAGAGCTTGGAAAAGGGAATTGTGGGTAAGAAAAAAGGTGGTGGGAAGCAGAGGTAAGGGGGTCGTGTGATTGACAGCCTCCTAAAGCCATGTATAGCAGATACAGGAATAAAAAAACTCAAGACAGGTAAAAGGCAATGGCTAGTGGTTTTCTGTCTCCCCTCAAAGTTCCTTATTGAAAAAAACAAAATAAATATTTATTGGAAAGCATTCTTAAGTTGATATTTGGAAATTACAGAGCAAATCAAACTTCAGATCTTTTTTTTTTTGAGTTGGACTCTCACTCCGTCGCCCAGACTGGAGTGCAGTGGCCGCTTCCGGCCACCGCAGCCTCGACCTGCTGGACTCCGGCGATCCTTCCACCTCAGCCTTCCAAGTAGCCAGAA
>NW_007253521.1:715723-718599 GCF_000164805.1 Carlito syrichta
CTCGAACCCGCGGGCTCAGGCAATCCACTCACCTCAGCCTCCCAAAGGCGCGGGATTACAGACTGAGCCACCGAGCCCGGCTAAACTTCAGATCTTAATGAAACAATTTTAACAGACTAACCAAATGTGACCCAAGTAAGTCTACTTTCACACAAATTATTATAATGAACTCAATAATGTGTTATGTTGAAAATAAGATCTAACTCTAGGCAACTTCAGAACAGTCATTTATTGCATACCCTTGACTATAGCAAATACTAATAAGAGCTAATCTAAATAAATGATATATATGGCAACTGTAATCTAGTTTGGGAGCAAAACAAACAACTAAAACATTAATTTGAACAATTACAAAGCATAAAATATATGTCCCTAAGCACTAAATGATATAATACATCTTATATGCACTCATGCTAATAGGAACATTAGAATTTTCACTTTAATCCTGCAATATTATAACCCATACTCATAACAGGTTTATTTACTTTCTATTAAACATTATTGGAGATCCTTTTCACTAAGACAGGCAATCCTGTAAATCAATTTTAGGATTGATTTTTGCTTTACACCCATCAGGGCTGGAAAATCTCTTTCACCCATAAAAAGAGAGTTAGGGAACAGTGTGAAGTGCCTCTCTGTAAAGAGGCAAGTGAGAAAAAGACGAAAATGTTAGTGAAGTTTGGCAACTGGGAGATGACTAGTGACATTTTAAAGAGTAGCTCCATTAGAGTGGGGAAGATGTAAGACAGAGTCCCATGAAGTGTAAACAGGAGGTGAGAAAATGAAGACAGTGATGTTATACTGGCCTTACAAAAAGTTGGGCTGAGAAGGAAAACGTGTTCAAGGGTAGCTGCTACATGGTTCTGTACTGCTGGTGAATGTTCCTGTCCCCTTCTTTTTTCTTTTCTCAAAGGTAGGGGAGACCAGATATAATATATAAGTTAAAGAGAAGAGCCAATTTAGAGGGAAAAGTTATTGACAGCATAGAAATGTTAACAAAATGATGAAGTAAAGCCACTGAAAATTGTAGGAGGGGGTGTGATGCAGCATCACATGACCAAAGCCTGGGAGAAGGGGTTAGCTGTTGAAGGGAAGAATTCCTATTTCATTAAGGTTGAAAAGAAGGTGTGAAAAGGCATGCACATTTGTGGGGAGAGGACAGAGACCTGAAGGGATTTTTTTTGGACCCATGACTCAAGTTCCTCTTTGATTCAAATGCAAAACTCACTGCTGAAAATGTGTAAGGGTGTTCTGGGGCCCAGTGAGCCTTGACAGATGAATAAAATCTCTGTAATAGTCACTTCAGAGGGTGGAAAGCGACACATTTCCAGAGTGGAAACTTCTACTAAGTAGCTAGAGGTCAGGAAAAAGCAAAGACTAAGAGCTGTTCTTGTATAAACCAATCACAAATACCTGTCTTATGTGAAAAGTTAACAGTCATGGCTGCCTTTCCAAATAATGGTCAAACATCTAAATGACTAAGTTCAATGATAAGTTTCACGAATCTCAAATTTTCTTCCCACAAAATGGCAAGTACCTTTTCCCCCCCTAAAATTCGCAAACTGAAATGAGATTATATAACTATGTGCAAACTGTTATCTTCAATTATGTATGCTGTCCAGATACTTTTATCCTATAAATTGTATAAGATATGCTCCGTTGACTCAATTATATCTCTCTTTTGGGAATAAATACTGAAAAAAATGGCAAAAATTTCCCCCAAATAGCCCATGTTTATTGGAAAGAGAAAGAAAGGTGGATATTCCTATAGAATTATGGGTCTGATGATAATAGAACAAATTTCTATTTAATTCCATAATTTTGCAAAAGAGCTGATGGTCCCAAGAGCCAAGGCACTCCCATAACTAGCTAGTAATAGAGGTGTGATGAGCTAGTGAGTAATAAACCACAGATCTTTTTATCTGATAAGTCTCCATAATCCAAGCCTTATTTATTTATCTATTTATTTATGCATTTATGTATTTATTGAGATACTGTCTGACTCTATTACCCAGGCTGGAGTGCAGTAGTACCATCATAGCACACTGTAACCTTGAACTCCTGGACTCAAACAGTGTTCCCACCTCAGTCTCCTAAGTAACTTGGACTATAGGTGCACACCACCACACTCAGCTATTTAAAAATGATTATTTAGAGGCAAGAGTCTCACTGTGCTGCCCAGGCTAGGCTCAATCTTCTGGCCTCAAGCAATCCTCCCACTTCTGGCTCCCAAAGCACTGGGATTGCAGGTATGAGCTGCTATGCCAGGTTAGATTTGAGGCTTATTCATTATGTAGAAAAGCAGTAATTTAAATTTCTCCTTACCAATCCACAGAATTTATTAGTGTTTTCTTTGGAGCTGTAAAAATGTGCCGGTGTAAGAATAAGTATTGAGAATATGTAGGTCTGTATGCTTTTGTGATGTGTACAAGAAAGAAAGAAAGAGACACACAGAAGGATGTGATGTGGCTACGGACTTTGGGTGGGTGTTGGCAGGGTAAAATTAAAATTCTCTTACTATTGTGATAGTCTATCAATGAAGTTATTATTAAGTATCTGTGATATATATGAATATAGAATATAACATGAAAGAAACCATAAGAATAATACTATAAGAATATAATATATAAGAAACCATACTAGATTTAGGAAAAATAAAAATATAGAATACCTTTAAAGACTTTGGAATTCAAGATACTATTACTTAAACATTTAATAAAAATATAAAGCAGCCGGACTCGGTGGCTCAACCTGTAATCCCACGCCTTTGGGAGGCTGAGGTGAGTGGATTGCCTGAGCCCCTGAGTTCGAGACCCGCCTGGGCAACTTGGCGAGACCTCATCTCTACAATAATTCAAAAAATTAGCCGGGCGTGG